>NC_056739.1:284521138-284821138 GCF_019279795.1 Protopterus annectens
TAGTACAAATAACTAGATAGGTAGGGGTTCGCATCTCAATATTAGCAACTGTGTGTGTGTGTGTGTGTGTGTGTGTGTGTGTGTGTGTGTGTGTGTGTGTGTGTGTGTGTGTGTGTGTGTTTGGGTTGAGAATTATATCCTGTGTGGGTTATACAATTTTGATGTGTGTACCATCCACACCTATTTACCACCTCCCGATGGCATTACTTTATACAGTGTGTTAGTGGCATCTGCCTCACATGTAGCATGTTAAACCATTGTATAGGCCATTCCAGTCATCTGTGCAGATGTCTACAGAATATCTGGATGTTTGCAACCCATATGTGGTCTGTGTCCCCTAACAATGGCCATGTATGTGATATTGTTTCCAAATAGGTCACAGTTAGTGTACTGACACACATGCCAGTATTAGATATCATACCTCACTGAAACATCATGCTGATACAACGTCTGTTACCCTATCAATTGTCCAGGCTTGTAGGAGCAATAGATTTCTTCAGTTGCTATTTCTGGCAGATTGTCTCACCATCCATGAAGGTATTCACAACATTACGTGTTGTGAGGGGTAGTGGGTTATGTCCCACACATATAATCTATGTGGAGCATGTCATGTGCGTGTAGCACTATAGTACATTAAAGTGGATATGTGGGTTTATGAATTTGTCCATTAGCAACTATGTTTGTGTTACTGTATGCACATCCCCTGTGTGAGTCTTTACTGTGTGTATTCAAAGGATATACCATTTTGTCTCTTTGTTCCTCTCTGTGAACTCAGGAATACATTCCACAAACCTGTCATACACAGTACCATGCATGCCCTCACCAACTGCATCAGAGTTGAGTGTATGGGAAAGAAATGGCAGGGGCAACAGGTGCTGACACGTGAATCTGTTGCAGTCTACTGGCTAAGGTTGTGAGGGACCTACTGACAGTACTCCAGTAACCTGTTACATATGTATAAGCCTGTGGTACTACACAACACTGAGGTGACATGTCTGACAGCTACCTCTCTGAGACAAGGAGTATGTACGGCAGGTCACACTGTCTGGCAACAGTGTCCATCCCACACTGTTGCATGCATACACACCTGGTAAACGTACATATAAAACTGTACCTTGGCTATGAAATGGTCAGTGTATTTCCACTCTGCCAGACCATGTTGGCAATGTCTGCAGGGCCACAGCCTGCAGACACACAGACACCTGGAACACAAACAGAATACAGCATGTCAGACTACCTTCAGTCAGTGGTACTAACAGCAATAATGCATCATGGCTAATAAGGTACATACACCTTTATGTGTACCCATAACAAATGCAAGCAAACAACACCTTACGCACTATTACATAGCTACACTGTACTATATTCACCTTGTGTATCAAACCCATATTAGCCTGTCCCTGCATCGATGGTATAGATGACAGAGATGTGGAACAGGTATCATCATATCCACAGGGTGTGGTGTGGGTTTGACAGAGGCCTAGGCTAGGCCATATGGTTGACATCCATGTGTGTGTGTTTGGAGGGGTATCCTATAGATGGGCTGTACAGAGGTGCTGTGTTTGTCTGGAGGTGACCTGCCTGTGATACAGATGTGTGTGTGTGTGTATGTAAGCACACATTCATGCCATGTGGCTGCCCTACACAGGGATTATATTGGACAGCTGTGGACCATACATGGCAGGGTGTCCAGTTCACCATCTCCGGCCATGGACATGTGAACTGGTCCTTCCAGGGGTCTCACTGACACTACCAGGCCCAAGGCCAGATGCAGTACTACTTCCTGATGGTGACTGCTGTCTGCTGGATCCATGTCCCTGATGGGACTGGCCAGGACCTCGTGCCCATGGCCTGCTCCATTGTGATGTGGACAGCAACCCCCCCCCCTTTTGATAGTGCTAGTGTCACTGCCACTACGGGAGTGTGAAAGTGCACGGCCCTGTAGACTCTCACCTGATGTTAGTGCTGACCTACATCCATGTGGCCAATGCCCATCTCCTGCCACATGCTCTAGCACAGACATGCCACAGTCGAGGATTGCCAAGGTCTCACCCCACCATCTATTCATGACCTCAGTATTTTTGCATGTGGCCTCAAAAAGTCACCTATGTTGCCATGTAAATCAGGAAGAGTTGCATCCACCACCCTGAGTATTTATTAGGTGTTCCATTGACTACATACCTGTGCATCCATGACAGCCCAAAACATGTGTCTGGTGACACCTGCTGTGGCACTTGTGACAGTGGCTTGATGAGCAGCAGTCCTCCTGTGAGCATCTCTGTCCATCCTCCTGTGTGAGACCTCAACTGCACTCTAGCTAGGGACAGTGTCTATACTCAAGCCTGCCATAGTCACCACACTATCCTGTTCCATGCCACCACCTGCCAACTGTCCATCATCTGTGGCTGCTGGGGACTGGGCATGTGTAGGTATTGTAACTGTGTGCGGGGACATTGTGGGTGACTGTGGGATGCCAACAGATGGCACAGATTCAGCCCCTGACAACATCACCTGTGCCTGAATATGACCATCATCATTGCCAAAGTCTACAGAGACACTGACATCAGATACTGAGCAGGAGGGACCGCGACCACCATGACCACCTGTGGGGGAAAGACAACATATGTAAATTAATACCTGCACTATACCATTTGCTGCTAAACATGCACACACACACACACACACACACACACACACACACACACACACACACACACACACACACACACACACACACACACACACATATACAGGTGAGTTGGCAGACAGGCATTAAGCAGACCTTACTATAGCTAACCAATGACATTCACAACACAGTCATACCACTGCATACACACCCTGGACAGGCCCTCAACATCATGCAGTGCAGCACTTTCCACTTCCTGTTACAACTTATGTACACCTCTGGGATACGTGAGTAGTGTTAGTAGGTGATGGGCCTTTAAGTAGCACACACTGCACCCATGTACACATAATTGCTGTTCACCTGTATAGCACAGTGGCAACTCCTACAGAGCATACCTCTCAACTGTGCAGAGTGTCAGTGAGTGTCTACATGTGTGGCTCATATTTCTGGTCTGTTTGTCATAAATTCTGTATTTGTCTGACACATTACTGGGATGCTATGAGGACTGGTGTCACTATTCAATGACATATATTGAGTTTCACACTTCAAAACCTGCAGTACATGTATGTTACAACAAAGCAAGTTACACTAACAACCTTCTAAGCTTACAGTGATATTATAAGTGTAGACCCCTGTTAATATTCCAGGCTTGTCTGATATACATGAGACCACAGAAATCATGTGATAACATTTCCCACCTTTAATGTGACCTATAACCTGTGCAATCCAATTGAAGAACAAATCAGTTAGGGGTAACATGTAGAAGTTGAAGCATGTATAATAGGCTGGTTGCATGACTGTGCACACCCTTAAGCTGTTGTTGATCTTCTTCTTCATTCATTGTTGTTGACAATGACAAAGGACATCATGTCAAGGAGTTTGACTGAGTACGGTGTGTCCAGCTGTTGCTGATCAGTCCAATGCAGGCTCAGAAAGCTTTGCGGCATGTCAGGCACAAGTGGTCATTTAGGTTGACCGACAAAGAGTTGGCTGTGGATTTATGCAGCTTACGCTTCCTCTGTGCCTCTGCGGTCTTGCTATGCTCATAGGAGGTAGCACCTTTGCTGATGCAGCTTCACCAGGTGGGGCAGTCTTGTGCTAGGGTTTCCCAGGAGTCCTGATCAATGCCAAAGCTCTTTAGAGAGACTTTCAGCATGTCCTTGAAACACTTTTACTGTCCACGTTGTGTGCATTTGCCTCCTGCAAGTTCACCATAAAACAGTCTCTTGGGGAGGCATGTATCTGGCATACGTACAAGGTTGCCTGTCCACATGACTTGGGCTCTCCTCAGCAGGGTGTAGATACTTGGCAGTCCAGCTTGAGAGAGGATAACTGAGTCTGGAACTTTGTCCTGCCAGGTAATTTTCAGCAGCCTTCTTAAGCAATTCATATAGAAGCTCATACACAATCCATGTCTCACAGGCATACAGTAGTGTAGGCAGTATGACTGCCTTGTACACCTTCAGCTTTGTGGACAGTTTGACACCTCTCCTCTCCCACACTGACTCCTGCAGCTGTCCAAATGCGGAGCTTGCATTGGCGATGCATGTGTCTACCTCATCATCAGTGTTCACAAATCTGGAGAGTGTGCTGCTGAGGTATATAAACTTGTCAACAGCCTTCAGGATCTCACCTTCAGAGATGATAGTTGGTTTTGCATACATCTTCTGCAGTATGGGCTGATGCAAAACCTCAGTCTTCTTGTTATTAGTTGTGAGGCTGAAGTTTCTGCAGGCAGTGGAAAAGCAGTTCATACTCTGCTGCATCTGGCCCTCTGTGGCAGCACTGAGTGTGCAGTCATATGCAAACAGGAAATCGTGCACAAAGTCCTCTTCAACCTTGGTCTTGGCCTGTAGCCTCCACAGGTTTAAGAGCCTGCCATCAGTCCTGTATCTAATCTTGATGCTTGTTTCTTCATCATTGCAGAAGCCATCTGCCAGCATGGCCGAGAAAATCATGCTGAACAGCATGGGTGTCAATACATAGTCTTGTTTACTCTGTTGGTGACTGGGAAGGCATTAGAGGAGTCTCCGTCATCCAGTACTCGAGCAAGCATGTCATCATGGAACTGGTGCACCATACCGATGAATTTGCCTGGGCAGCCAGACTTCTCCATGATCCGCCATAGCCCCTCATGACTGACGGTGTCAAAGGCTTTGGTCAGTTCCATGAACATTGTGTAAAGGTCCCTGTTTTGCTCCTGGCACATCTCCTGAACGTGACGTGCTGCAAATATTATGTCCAGTGTCACACGTCCTTCTCAAAAGCTGCACTGACTCTCTGGCAGGTGTCCATCTTCCATGTGTTGAATGAGGAGGTTGAGGAGGACTCTGTCAAGGATTTTGCCAGCAATGACCAGGAGAGAGGTTCCTCTGTGGTTGTCATAAGACTGCCTATTTCTCTTTCTCTTGTAGAAATGGATGATGGATGCATCCTTTAGCTCCTGAGGGATAACTTCCTGTTGCCACATGGTCTGGAAGAGCTCCATGACTGGTCCACCTGTGTTGTAGATTTTGACTGGAATGGAATCAGATACTGGTGCTTTACTATTAGAGAGAAGCTTAATTGCTTCCCTAACCTCTGATTCCTTTGGAGGTTCTGCCAGGGAGGTGTTAATGGTGACTTGTGGCATGTGGTCAATGGCTTCGGCATTGATAGAGGAAGGCCTATTCAAGACAGTGTTGAAATGCTCTGCCTATCTTTCCAGGATGGCTTTCTTGTCAGTGAGCAGGGTGGACCCATCGGCACTGAGCAGTGGTGATGATCCAGGGGACTGCGGGCCATAGGTGGTCTTCACGGCATCATAGAAATGCTTGGAGGTGTTACTATCAGCGTACTTCTGGATCTCATCTGCCTTTCTGATGAGCCAGAAGTCTTACATCTTTCTGATCTTTGTTTACACCTTGCTTTTGATGGAGTTGTAGGCTGCTTTCTTGGAGAAGGATGTCGTGTTTGGCTGAAGGGATCTGAAGGCTTCACTCTTCTTATCCAACAGCTTCTGAATGTCTTCATCATTATCATCAAACCAGTCCTGGTGTTTGCATGCGTTCAGGCCCAAATGAGCGAGAGCTTTGTTCAAGACCACATCCCTAAAGGCTGCCCAGTCCTCTTCTGCACTGTTGGACCCAAGCTGAGTTGGTAAAGCTTACTGTTGAGGTCCTCACTGAGGTTCTGGCACACAGAGTGCCATTCTAACTTGCTGACATTCAGGTGCCTATTTGTCTTTTTCCCCTATGGGCACCGCCTAGGCTGAATATGCATGGTGGGTTTTGAGAGGATGAGTCTGTGATCTGTCCAGCAGTCTGCGCCACACATGGCACTCTAACATCCTGCCTATCCCTTATCCTTACTATGACATAATGAATGAGATGCTAGTGCTTGCTGCGTGGATGCATCAAGGACATGTTGTTACAGTTGGGTAGGTGGAAAACTGTGTTGTGATCAACAGGTCATGAGCTGTGCAGGTCTTCAGAGTAGATGACCATTGCTGTTGCGTTTACCAACTCCATTCCTCCCAATGATACCCTCCCATGTCTGGTAGTCTGCACCAACTCTGGCATTGAAGGTACCTAAGATGATGAGCTTATCTACCTTGGGCACAGATGCTAAGAGGGACTCAAAGTCTTCATAAAACGTGTCTTTAATTTCATCCGGATTTGTCATGGTGGGGGCATATACACTACTGAAGGTGGCATGGCACTTTACTTTGAGGGGGAGCTGCAGAGACATGAGTCGGTCATTGAATCCTTTTGGGAGGCTGGCTAATTTGCTGATCAGATTAGATCTGATGGAGAAACCCACTCCTGCTTCATGACATTCATCTCTACTGTGGCCACTCCAGAAAAAAGTATAACCGGCTTTAACTTCTGTCAGCTGGCCTTCGTCTGTGAATCTGGTCTCACTGAGGGCTACTATCTGGATGTTGTACTTGCTGAGTTCTCTTGTGACAAGTGCTGTCTGTCTCTCAGGTCTGTCTGTTTTGGAGCTATCCATGAGTGTGTGCACAATCCATGTGCCAATGGTGAGCAAAGTCATCAATGTTTTTTTTCTTTGTGATTCAACCACATGGTTGGGATCCCCGCCTACTGTGGCAAGCAGGCCAGGGGTAGGATGAAGCAAGCTATGTTTAGGGCACCTTTTCTAGCCCCTTCCTCAGACCATGGAGGTGAGAAGAGTGATCCTAAATAGGGCTGTTCAGACACCCAGGGGGCTGCCAAACTCCACTGGTGTTTCGTTCCAGTAGAGAGCGACCCATTGCCCTGGGTCACCAGTGTGTGTGTGTGTGAGGTTGTGGCTACAGCTTCCAGTGTATCCATACCTGCTGTTTCATCATTCAGCTATTGACACAAGACTTGGAGGTTGATGTCTTGACTTGTGTGTTAATTGGATTATAGTGAGAGAGAGTTGCACAAATCATCAGTTTCACTCTCTCATCCCATCCTATCTTGATCCAGTGGCAGGGCATAGTTGAGATGACTGAAGATGGGTAGGGATGCAGTGGAGGGCCGACAGTGTCCTAATGTGTCTCACTGTGCCCTATTTTCACTCCACATCACTTTGCTGAGTCTGCTTTCCTGTATGGGGTGCCAAGGGTGCCAGGGAGAGGTAGTACCTCTGATGGGCGGACATGTCATGCTCTTCAGTGTAGTTCATCCACCTTGGTCCTCACCTGACACTCAGCTCTCACCTGTGGCTCCTCATAGCTGTCTGCATACAACAGCAACCACACCCCGGGCAATGGCTTCAACTGGCCGGCAAAACGAGGTGAGGGTAGCCGACAAGTTTGCAACCCTTGGTGAGTTAGGGCTTATCTACCTATGCTTGCAAAGACTGGATCCAGCAGACTGCATGGAGGAAAAAAACAGACTGATTCAACGAGAAGGAAAGTGGACCCTTAAACTAATACTTAGTTAAATCACCTTTTGATTTCATAACAGCAGTCAGTCCTCTTGGGAAGATGTGTATCAGCACGGCACATCTTGTATTTGTACACTGTCCCCTGCAGAAGCCCTCTGACTCTGTTAAATTGTGAGAACATCACTTCTGCACAGGCCTCTTCAGAGCACCCCGCAGATTCTCTATCGGATGCATGTGTGGACTGTGGCTGGGCCATTCCAAAATGTTGATTGTCTTCTGGTGAAGACATTCTTTTATGGATTTTGATGTATGGAATGGGTCAGTGTTTTGTGGAAAGGTGAAAGTCCTCTCCATCCACAGCTTTCTAGCAGACATATGACAATTTTGTGTCAAAAGGGAATGGTATTTTGAACTGTTCCTAATCCCCGCTACTTTGGCCCACTTCCAGCTTATGAACAGCAACCCCAAATCAGGACACTGCCATCACCATGTTTCACCATGGGGATGGTGTTCTTTTGGTGATGGACAGTGTTGTTCTTGTGCCAAACAAACCTTTTGATATTGTGGCCAAAAAGTGCAACCTTGGTCTCATTACACCATAACACATTTCTCCACATGCTATTGGGGGACCTGATGTATTTTTCTTGAAAAATTCTCCAGACTTGGATGTTGTTCTGTGTGTGAGAAGGCTTCCATCTTCCAAACCTATCCCATAGGCCAGACGTGGAGAATATGGGAGATTGCTGTCACATGTAGTACACAACCAGTACTTGCCAGTGATTCCTGCAACTCCTGTAGTGTTGCTGTAGGTCTCCTGGCAGCCTCCCTGACCAGTTTGGGTCTTGTCTTTTCCACACATTTGGAGGGATGGCCAGTTCTTTTCAATGTCACTGTTGCCCCATATTTCTGCCACCATTTGATGACTGTCTTCACTGTGTTCCACGGTATATGCAATGCTGTGGAAATATGTGTGTACCCTTCTCTGGGCTGATACATTTCACAAATGAGATCCCTTTGTTGCTTTGTAAGCTGTATGCATACTATGGCTGTTGCTGTAACAGGCAACTGAGTACATTTAGGATAATCCTGGTAGGACAGCTGACCATTATTTGCTATTAATCAGAGTCCATGTAATTGATGGCAGGTGTGTACCCAAGAAGACATAATTCTGTAATAATATCAAAAGCTACTTCAACAAAGTATTAGCTTCAGCCTGTGCACACATATGCACCTTGCTTCTTGTAAGTTTTTTATGTGTCATAATTATTCCCCTAACATATTTGTTTGTTTGTTTGTTTTACAATTGAATTGTACAGGTCATAGGTCACATGAAAGGTTGGAAGGGTTCGGAAATGTGTTATTGTGCTCTCATGTTCGTATTTCACAAATATCTGGAATTCTAACAGCTGTGTGTACACCATTTATATGCATGGTATAACACTAATTTATAAAATATGTCCCTAGTTTTGGGCCTTCATCCTCTCATTTTGTCAGTCTTTGTCCAGATTGTTTGCAATGACAGGTTGTGAGGTTTGCTACAGATATGTGACATCTCCTGCAAATAAGCACCTGTGATGACCACTGTGATGCAATGCAGTTAACTTCGCCACAAGTGAACATGAACATATTGCAAAATAGTTGAGAGTAACAGTTGTGTCCATGGTCACATGCATGACCTTAGCATACCTGTTTTACTGGTGAGCCACAACAGGAAAATCCCATACTCACTGGCTTCGGGCTGCTGTCCCACATGCAGACCAGAGGTACCTGGGTAGTTGTGGGGGAGAGGTATTGTCAGCAGACTCACATTTGGCATTGGTACAAGACGAATGTTACGTGCCTGCACAGGTACAGTACAAGCTATGATAGTCCACAATTTGCTGTCCCTCACCATAGCTGTGCACGTGTGTGCATTACTAAACCCCACACACAAATGCAGTTTGAACTGCCATATGCATCTAGATACTCTATTGAAGACAGTATGACTGCTACATGAATAAATTGAGGTGCACTGTGGTCTTACCTGGATGTTCCTCGCCTGTTGCCTGGGTGTCATCCACCTCCACAACTGGTGTTTCATGTGTTGGGTGTTGTGTGGGGGCTGCACTAAGGATGGCAAGGAGCTCCTCTGTTGCCTTAAGTGGGGCCTGTGTGGACCCCCACCTGTAGCAGTATGGTCCCTGGCCCCAGCAGCAGCCCTTTGTTGAGCATGACATATCAGGTCAGTTGCCTGATGCCTCACCTGATTGTATGTGCAGCCATGGTGGCCAAATGTGTTTACTCTGTGGACAAGGTTGGCCCACAGGCAGTCCGCTCCCACAGATTTTGTAAGCTCCAGCCAAACAGCACTGAATGGTACTGTATTATTGCTTCAGTAATACCTGCAGTCTCCTCTGCAGTGTAAGCTGGCTGACGCTGCATGCCACCTGGAAAATATAAACAGGGAAAAACATCACAGGACCTCAGACATTGCCCAAAGTTATTTACATAGTCAGTACACTCAATATTTCCTATCACTAGCCACCACTCACAACTACATTATACCCCTGTCATCTATCAGCACAGTATGAACCTGCATTGCACTGCTGGTCCTGATGTGTCATGTCCCCCAATGAGGGCCAGTACATTGCATAAATCACCATTCATCATTCACGTTTGTATAGAGGGGTGACAGCGGCCATCTTCTTTGCAGATGGGATGTCAGTGGTGCTCAGGCTTTGCTAGCATACAGTGTGCAATGGAGCTGGAAGCATATGCCTGAGTTCATGTAGGATGCAGACAGGAATGTTCTCAGGTCTCATAAAAACTTGCTTTTGTTCACTTTGATTAGGCAGCATGCACCTGCTCTCTGATGATGAGGGGAGGGATGCAGATGCTGGGATGGGGTGATGTTTGCCCTAAAATCTGTCTGCAGCAGGCTGTCTATAGCTATGGTGTGCATGTGTGTGTGTGTGTGTGTGTGTGTGTGTGTGTGTGTGTGTGTGTGTGTGTGTGTGTGTGTGTGTGTGTGTGTGTGTGTGTGTGTGTGTGTGGTGTGGTGTGGTGTGGTGTGGTGTGATTGACCACCATTACAGGGTGGGTTGGGTTATTGCCCTCTAAGATTACAGACATATGTGAAGACAGCCTTGTGATTGCCCATAGTGGATGTATCCAATTTGTACTCATAGTTAGCCTTACAGTAATTCACCTCTGACCTTATATGCTAATTCAAGCAAAGACTGACTCGCTGCCAAGTTGGTGCTTGCCCCTACTCTGATCTGTACAGCCGATATAGTGACCGATTATGTGGTGTGTGTATTGCTACTGTCCAGCAAAGGGGATTACTCTGCTTTGGTGGAGACAGGTTTTTCAGGTAAGGTATTGCTGACTCCATACAGTTATGTCTGTGGTCATATGGCTGTTTGTAGTAGGCATGGAAACAATGTCATAACACAGTTAGACATCTCTGAAATTTCGACCTGATAAACATGCTTATACTAGTACCCATGTATGTGTCAGGGCAATGCAACAACCAGTAGCTGTAGAAACTGGGGGAGAATGTTCCAGACATAAGGACAAAATGTAAGTATTGCTGTTATACAGTTGAATTAATGCTAGTTTAACAGGGTTTGTGTGGACATGGCTTTTCTGTGTTATTTTAAGTCTGACAGTGTTATGTGGTTGACATAATTCTCAACTGTAGGGCTATCCGCAGAATGGCCAGATTTTGGACTCTCGTGTTTGGTGTGTTCCTCAGACATTTTTTGTCTTTGTAAAATCAGTAGCATACTGTGGGGATTGCAGTCAGTAAATGGTATCATCCATTTGAATTTCTGACTTCATATCCTTCAGAAAAGATATGTTACAACAAACCCTGTTACACTAGTAACTGTCTCAGTTTATAACAGCAATATTTCAAATATGCCCCTGTTTTGGGGCCTCTGTCCCCAATGTATGTCAGGCTTTGTCCAGATGTCATGCAGTAAGAGGGTGATAGGCAGGGTATATCATTATTTAGTGCCTTCATTCCTGATACCATCCCAGTTATCTATCAGACTGCCAGACATGTTATCTATAAGAGGCCTTATATGTGAGAACAAAGCCTGGACATTCTGTGGGACTATGAACAGTTGAGAGGTCTGTGTATTTATGGCAATTGCTGACAGACTGTCAGGATTGTGTAGCAGTGTAGTGTGTCAATGTTATTTGGCCTGTGTAGGGAGGGGGTAGATGCATGTGTCATGGTTCCTTTTCTATCTGCCTATGCATGCTGCTCCAGTTTCTGGTGGTCTATGGGCTGTATATGTTTGTAGGGGCAGACTGAGACATGTCCCATACCATGGTTAGGCATCATACTACATGGTGAATTGGGCCAGTATATGTAGGGGTAGTGTGTGTGAGTGGCAAACATGTTGAGATGTTTTTGTTCATACTGTACTGTTCATTTGGCTTATTGGTATGTCACTGTGACTGTGGTGGAATTGGTTGTGGGTATACACTTTCACACTGGTGTCTGTTTTTCAGTGCTGTTACATCCCTGTAGTGCCTGATATATTTTAAAATACATATGTAATTCCCCATAGCGGATTTGAGTTAGTGTTGTGTCAGTCTGACTGTAGTTTGGACGGTGCTCGGTGATATGTTTAGCATCTGAGTGTAGTTTCCCTAATGTGAATTTATGTCCAGATATTTGTAGGATGGCCCCCCATAAGTGTTGTGTATTTCTGCACATCAGTGGGATGATGTGAGGATTTAAGTCACTAACTAGTGAGAAGTAATTGAGTGTTGGACTTGTGCTATTTCAGTGAATATATGTTAGGACAGACAGAAGGGTGTTACTGCAGCAACTGTGTCAGCTTATCTACTACAGTATCTCAGATATGTCCCTATTTTTATGGATTTCTCCCGCCACTTTTTCAGGCTTGGTCCAGATTCATTGCACTAAGGTGTTCTGAGCCTACCTCTCCAATTTTATTGATCATATTTCTGGTCTGTTCCACAGATAAATTATTTTTTTCCCTGGAAAATCACTGTAATGATCTGAGGATTTCTGACAGTAAATGATGACACACATTTCAGATTCATAACTCATATCCTTCAGAACATGTATGCTGAAACAAACCCTGTCACTCTGGTAACATTCTCCATTTATAAGAGCAATATTTAAAATACATCCCTAGTTTTTGGCCTATTGTCCTCCTATTTGGACAGCCTTTGGACAGATTTTTTTCACTAAGAGGTTGAGGGAGAACAGTAGCTGATGGAAACAGAGTGATTAAAGTAGTTGTAAGCGGGTTTGCCCGACGCTAAGTGATGCCAACACATGGTTAAACATACAGATGCTTAATCTGTGTTGGCTTCACTTAGCAGTGCGCAAACTCACTTACTCACTCTTAAACCTGCACTAATGTCTTTAAAAGAAAAGAAAAAGGGGTGATAGGAAGGGGTCCCTATTAGAACAATGAAAATGCAATATATCAAACGGCTGAAAAGTCAAATATTCTGGACCTCAAGATCAGTTTTGTGAGATCTGGTACAGTGAAGATTGGAAAATTTTCCCTTTGCTCTCTGTAGTGCGATCTCAGAGTTGGTATATATAATTAGCGGGGGGTGTGGGGGGGTGCCAATTTCAAGGTCTGGAATATTCGACTTTTCAGTTATTGCATTTTTGTTGTTCTAATAGGGACCCACAGGAAAGTGGTGAAAAAGGGGCATGCAGAGGGAAAAGGAATATGAAAGATAGCTAGGGATGTGAAGGATGGGTGTAGGGAAGGTCCATAGGTGTCCATTTCTTATACAGCAACAGCTGTGTATTTGTACAGAATTTGGAGGTGAATATGGACAATCAAACCCCAGACAGAGGGGTGAGGACAACAGAAATGTGTTGTTAAGCCAACTGGACCAGATTATGTGTGCAATGGACATGTGTACAAAATGGATAGCTATGTATGGGGCAATATTTTTTTGGGGGGACAGATGCTCTTTTTTTTTTTTTTTTTTTTGGTGAAAGTGAGATGTTAGGGAAGGATTGTAGGTATGTCTGGGGAGATAGGTTGCATAGGGAGACAGACAAGACAGCAGACAGGGGCGGTACATGACACATGAGGGGGGTAAACACATTTGACAGGGAGGGCATTTGGGAATCTGGAGCCCATGGGCCCCCATATGGTTACAGTGGGCCTGAGATCTTCACCCATGGGCAGTCACCACTGCATTGGCATGGCCCCAAAGGTGGCTGTGCTGGGGGCTTGACAGGAGGGGTGGCCTGCCCATTGAGGTGATCCAGGCAGCCCTCAGTCTGGCACAGCTGCTCTCCAAACTCAGATCAAAGGATGCTGCACACTAAACCCTGGACCTGACTGTGGGTGACAGCCTCCTGTCTGCTCCCGCTCCCGGGGGGGGGGCAGGCCTCATCCTCTGCAGTGGTTCCAGATGAAGGTGGTGCAGGACCAGCAGATGAGGGAGATCCAGGTTGGGTCCCAGACGTGCTGGAGCTCAGTGCCATAGCCAGATGAGGTGGGACAGGTGGATCCACTGGGATTTGCCTTCCCAAATGCACTATAGAGTTGAAGTTTTATAAAATATGTTGGGTAGTCATGAACAACACATTTCAAGATTAGTTATAACAGCATGCATGAGTGTTCAAATTAATCCCATAAAAAAGATTTGAAACAGATGCATAGTAAATAGAACACATGCATAAATGGAACAACAGTGTGCATCGTAACAGGATGCCAGTAAGATTGACGGCAACAGGTCACCAACAATGGTATTTGAACAAGATATGTTAACATGCATGCAATCAATCAAACATATTAACAATAATATAACACAAGTCCCAACATTGGGTTGGTGCACAACATACACATAGTGTTATGAGAAATAATTATTGATGCAGATGGTGGGTGACAGAAAATTCATTAACAACTGTTTATGCTTATATTTTTTACAACAGTACTACTCAGTACTCTATGGGTCAGCCCTCACGTTGCATCTACCTATTGCCATAGCTTCTGTAGTACAAACATACCTATTTAACTGTCAGCCTGGAATGGTATGAGGCAAACTGTGACAACTTTGGGTACATGACTAGAGGGGACTCGTACTTGTCAGGATTACATATCTGGCACAGGGGTGATACCCTGAACTGCTGTTATGTGAGTGTGCTTCAGGCATACATCAGCTGGTTTCCTATCTGTGTCCAGGATTATTTGCAGCAGTGACCACTAACCTTGACAGCATGACACATAAGAGACATGCATCGAAACATACCACTCAACCTCTAAGAGCATGAGATCTGGGCAAAGCCATAGATATGAGTGGGGCAAAGGCCCATAAATCTGGACACTTTTTAGATATTGCTCTTACAAACTTAGAAAGTTGATAAAATTACAGGTATTGCATTTGCATGGCTTTTCTCATGGATATGACATCTGACACTTGTATGTCTATCTTTATTTTCTAACTTCAGTCTATAATGGTTTGCCACTGATTTGCCATAACACCATTATTTTATGTAAAACGGACCACAAATCTGAGACAAATATCTGCACATTCAGTGAATATCTGTATAGTTGAGAGGTATGATTTGGGAAGAGTGGATATTGTATGTACCTACCCTGCTGTCATTTGCAGGCATGTGGTGGGACAATTGAACAGTTGTACACATTTTATTAGTATACACTTCATACAGCTGCTGGTAGCATTTACTTGCCTGTAAAACCTGTGGGGAAAATATATGTTAACACTACCTGACTGTTTTTACATTTATTCCTGAATCCTTGTGTGAAGATATGCACACATCTTAGTACCACTCCCTGGATTCAAACCATGTCTGGGTGTGCAAAAGTAACAACAAAGCAAATCCTCATCACACTGAGCTACTGGAGAACTACTGTTTCTTGTTTTAATGGTTTCTGCCTAACAGTCTCTTGGTTAGACAGTCTAAATTTGTAATTCTGTGATGCATGCTTGACAAATAGTTATTGTACTGAGCATTACTTGTTTGAATTACTACAACCTGGAAAGCAAGGTTAACACAAGGCAATGCTGGATGGAACACACTTTGAAACTTAACATATTACTATTCAGGGTTCAGAGCTTAGTGCAGTCTATATTTCACATTTCATTTATATCTCGTTTTACAGCTATACCATCTATGGTTTCTCCTAACAGCCTGTTCACAGATGCACTTCAGTTAATGTATGCTGTCACAGCCATATTTGCTGCATACCAGAACAAACATAACAGTTTTTTTGGTCTTTATTGGACTTCAATATTCATCAGTTTTCACACAGTAACAGTATACCTACTAGCAGTAAGCAATGTACTCCTTCTTACCTATTTTAACCAAATAATGCAAAATAGATTTGTACTCACCAGCCTGTTGGCACAGCCTCACCTATCTGTCACCATGGGCTTCCACATTACTAGCCCTCTCTGCTGCAGCTGTAGGAGAGAAAAACACATATTATGCATATCTGTCTATCACATTCTAAGGCTAGTATTTGCTACAAACTACTTGATAGTGATACGTACACACTACTAGAGAATTCTGGGCCCATCCATCTTAGATCCACTGATCCAAGAGCGCCCCCTCCTACGCTTTAGGTTGGCATAGTGGTGCCGTACTGCTCACCTCACTAGTCCGGGGGATGCCAGTAGCACTGGTGAGGTCATGTGCAAAATGGTCCCAGGCCTCTGCTTTGTACTGGGAGATCTGGTACTGGCCCTGCATCAGTCTCTCCTCATGTTTTTTAACAAGGAGTCCAGCCATGGCCCTGGACTCGTGAATGCTCCAGCATTGCACCCAAAAGCAGACTCCCTCTCCAATGCCAGCCATTGTATTTGCACAGATGGACTATAACTGATTTTGGTTGTATTCCAGCCTGTGCCATGTAAATAGTGCAATATTCCCTCCCTTTGCTGTCATTGAGCCATTTTGAAAAGGTTAAGCTCCACTAAGCAGTGCGCATATCCACTGAGCTGGTTTTAACACTGCTTAAAGGAAAAGTTGTTGAGCAGTGTTTAACTGTGTGTAAATCCACTTAGCTGAGCTACCCACTGCTTAGCAATCATGCCTTAGCAACGGTTACACTTGCTAAGCATAGCTGAGCATTGCTAACCATTGTTCACTTTTAATTTTTTAAATATATCAGAGGACTGATTTCATTTATTAAGTGTATATCATATATTTTACATGACATCCCTCTATGTGCTTTCCTTACTTGGCAGGGGGTGTGACTATACTGCATGGGGCACTTGTGTGTACATGGGTGGTTTCACATGTTATATGCATTCACACTTACATTGTAAACCAGCTACACTACCATGGTTAACAAAAACAGTTGCTACATAATTTAAGTTTACAAAAATAATTTTTATAACTACTTTCCCATAGAAAAATAAGTTGCCTCTCTTGGTGCTCAAACGATGAGCTCCTGCATATAAAGCCAGGAATCTAACCACTCTACTATCTCCACTTGGAAATTTCAGTTGTATATTTGTAGTTATCTTCTATAGGATGTTTAAGCTATGGTAAGAAGTGGGCCATAATGCGCACACCTTAGCTATGCTTAAACATTCCTTAGCCTAGAAAAAATATATATTATTATTATTATTATTATATTATTATGTTATATAAGTGAGTATTGTGGTGTTCTGGTAAGTCATTGAGGACTGCAATTGGGAAATAATGGCATTCATTTGGCTTTCAGGCTTCTATCCTTCAGAGACTCCTGCTAATGCATATCCTGTTTTCTATCAACTTTCCAAGTGTGTGAGGACAATTTTTCAGAAGTGCCCCTATTTTACTGCATTTGCCCCCATTATTTGTGCCTTTGTCCTCATGAACTGCTGTAAGGGAATATTGGCATGCATTTGCTTTCAGACTTCTACCCTTCGGTAATTCATGCTAATGCATGACCTGTTCTCTATTAACTTTCTAAATTTGTGAGGGCAATATGTATGTTATGTCCCTTTTCAGGAATTTATCCCCCATTATTTGTTCATTTGCACACATTTCTTGCTTTAGCAGGTTGTGGAGGTATCATACAGCACTTTTACAATGGAGGAGGTGTGTTACAGAACCTGTCACACAGCCCCTGCATTGCTTTCCTGATGCCATTTGTATTTCAGTGTCTGCGGACACTGAAATGATCATTTATTTCATTTCAGTGTCTGCGGACACTGAAATACTGGCATAATATTAGAGTAATGTTCTAATAATATGCCAGATCCTATTAGAAAGTGCTGTATGGCACTTTCTGAGTGCAGGGGGCATGTTCAATGTCCGTGCACTACTTGAACATGCCCCCTGCACTCGTTCACAGCTTGTGTCCATATAGGTTGAACAGCAGTGCACCTTCATGAATATACAAGGCGTGCTGCTGTGCTATACAGATATGAACCATTCCATGCAAGAATGGTGCTATTCTTGCACAAGGTTTATTGAATTCCAGGGAGTATCTTTAACAGTAGTGAACTAAAAAGCAAAGCAAGCAGAATATGATTTTGTGTTTCATTAAGCATTTTTTGTTTAGTTAGTATTTTTTGCCTAGTTTGTATTTGTATTATGGTTCAGGTTTTAAAAGTTTAGACTTACTTTTAGTGTTGTTACTTTATTTTTTTTTCTGTTTCACATTGATTTTATTTTTTGTGTTTCACATTGATTTCAGCTACAACAACTTATGACTGGTTTACATGGGAGGTGTGCCTGCAGCACTTAAGTTGTAAAATGGCTTCCACAAGCAGTACATTCATAGTTCTGATGAAGTCTTAGTGTTACAGATGAAAGCACTAAACTGTGGATGTTTTTAACCTATCTTTGATATTAAACATATTCTTTGACAAGTTTTGAGTTTGGTGCCAGATTTGCTTGTTGTTTTGCTCTTACTAGCTACTGTTTTTTTCCAGCACACGAGCTATAGTCTATGATGATGATGATAGTTTGCCAGGTCAAAGAGAAGTACAAAGGGTTACCTCACCTCTACAATGGACAGCAAAATATAAGGAGTTTTACTGGTCTATCTTTTTTTACTAAATATGGTGTTTTAAAGCCTTCATGAACTAAAAAATTAAATTCTTACATCTGTGTATGTGCAAATCTCGACATAACATGGCTCCCTAAATCAAGACTTAGGAACATTGTTTTCCCAGTGAAGAATTAAAAAAGTGTGCAGCGGAATTCAAAACCTCTTCTCATTTTGAGAAAAGCATCCCCTGTCAACATGCAAGAGATTTTACTCAGGGCAACCCTTCTGCTGATATAATCAAATGTGAAATGACTGTACTACCTCAAAGAGAAATGGAAACTTCCTTGCTACAATCAGTTGTAATAGGAAGTATTTTATCATAAAATTGTGCTTTTAATATAACAGACTATTACATAATTTAAAAAAAATTATAAAAAGCACTATTAAACATGTGTTGAACCTGCTCTATACATATAGAATACAGCAGTTACTGGATATAACGCAGTGTTCTATAACTGGCTCTGGCTCCTCTTATTAATGCCATTTTTTTTTTATTTGTCATTTAAAGAATTATATCCAGCATATCTACAAAAAATGTTGGTGTTGCTTTCTGGATGATTTTGTTTATGTCTAAAATGTTAAATACTTTGAAAACTGACATTCTCTAATTTATTCAGTCAGAAAACCATCAGGAAGAGATGGGTTCTAAAGACAATAGTTTATCTGCACATAATTAATTTCACCTGAGGACATGACAAAATTCCTCAGCTGATATATTATTATTTCTGAAAACTAGTAAAGCCCAGATGTGAAAATCTGCTTCCTACCTACCAGCTATGAAAAGCATTGCTGCAATCCCTAACAAAATCTTTGGGGTAAGCTCATCTCACAAGTTAAGTCTGCTACGTTTGGATAAATGTTTTAAGAAAATATGCCTCTGGCATCTTAAAGTTGTAAGCCTTGAGAGAGGCATCACAAGTCATTTTCTTTTGGAAGTGGAAGAAATCTTAAGATAGCTACTCACATCTTTTGCCTAAATAAATATATTGTTTCTTCCTTCCTTTAAACTGATTATAAAATCAGAAGAAATGCTAACAAATCATCATATCTAAAGAAAATAATCCTATATATGTCACCAGGAACACAAATTAAAAAGCAACAAGCACAAACAAATGTTTTCTTTCTAAATGATTTACAAAATGGGTATACTGTCATGGCATTAAAGCACTGGATATGTTTCTACCTGTATACCAGGAACATAAGAAAGGAAAATAAGAAGGGAGAAGAAACACAGCATAAATTAGAATGACAACTTCCTATATTACAATGTATAATTAAGCAATAACCGACAACATGGTGTGGTATATTGAAGATTTACCCATGGCTAGCATGGTTTGATCATGAGGGTGAAGCCTGAGTGATTAAGTAAAGCCAACCATGGGTAAATTTCAATATACCACAACCACAGAGTCGGTTATTGCTATTATACAATGACATTAATTAAGAAAAAAATATTAACTTTTTTAAAATAATGCCTTTGTATAACAGCGCCGTACTGTCCTTCTGTGGCTGGTGGTATCTTGTCACCTTGTTTTGATGTACTTTACATGCATATGAGAGTTGTGTTCCACTTTGAAAAGGGAGCAACAGAGAAAAGAAAGTCTCCGTTGCTCTGTTTTTGTTTACTTTTTTTTTTTTTTTTTTTTTTTTTTTTAATTAAAAAAAAGTTGGGGCTACTTTAGGGGTAGGAGAGTGACAGAATGGAGGAAATGCAAAGAAAATCAGGTACGTGTCTTTAGTTTCAAATAACATACCTGATTTTCTTTGTATTTCCTCCATGCTGCATCTCTGGTATGTCTGGAGTCTGGACTTTACATTTTTTTTAGTTTTTATTGCAAATAAATAAATAAATAAAAGTTATAGAATATACGAACGGAAAGAAGTCTGGGTGACCAGACCTTTTTCCGTTGGTATATTCTGGCATTTACAACTGGTCTGACTGGCCATTAATATTCCAAAACATCCATGCTGATTGGCCAGCCTAACCAGCATACCCATTGTAAATCCCAGAATATATCAATGGAAAAAGGTCTGGTCACCCAAACTTCTTTCCATTCGTATATTCCATAACTTTTATTTATTTATTTTTTTTACAAAAAGTAAAAAAAAAATCTATAGTCCGGACTCCGGCCACCTACCTGCATGTCTTTAGCATCACTCGACCATGGGAAGGACATGCAGACTCCACACAGAAGGTGCTCCAGCTGAGAATTGAACAGGAGAACTTCTTGCTGTGAGGCGATAATGCTAACCGCTGCACCATCTAGGTTTTATAGTACCATTCCTATTTATGTAATGAATATGATAGATAATGTGTCTCTTTATTTGATAGATATTCAAGCTTTCACACAGGACTGCATTGTATTCTGTGTTACTACTCTGCATTAAGACCTCAAACACTTCCACATTTCTGCCAGACACTGGGCGGGTAGGAGCAGGTCACTGGCTGCTAACAACTTCCCATCTGCCCTAACAACTGGCAGTCCAGGTGAACAAAAGATCCCACAGTATTTACTGCAAAGACACATGAGAGGGAGAGGGCTTCTATTTAAATTCACAAAAATAATATTTAAAAGTCAGTACAACTTGCAATTTCATATAATTCTATAGAACAGTATTAAATATCTGACCAGGGTCCCATTCATACTGTGGAATACCAGTCTACCTCTGGCTCTACAGATCTTCTATAATATATAAGAAAATGGGCAAACAATACATTGGCACCCTGATTGGAGAACACACTTTCTCCAGCAGGGTTTTTACATAGAGGCAATGACCGCTGACAAAGGAGTCCACCATTTTATGGCAGCCTATTAAGGTGTTTTGAAGTGTGGACTAAGGAAGCTAATGGTCACCATTATTTCAGGCTCACTAAGCAGCACTTTTGCTGTTTAGTGAGTGGAAAATTGAAATAAATAGGGAATGTTTAAAAAATATGAAAAGTGTGTGTGTTCATGTCTTTGTATATGCAGGAAAGTGAGAATAAGATTGATCGAGCCATTATTTTGCACTTGCTAAGGAGTGTTTTTGCTGTTTAGTGAGTGTAAAAAGTAATTGATTCTTTAAAAAAATAGAAAACTGCATGTGTATATGTGCACATTTATTTTTATGTATATGTATGCTTGGCATGTATTAAAGCAGAAGTGTGTATGTGTGAGTGAGAGAAAGATATTGAGTGATCAAGCAGTGGCAGCAACATTTGAGGCATGCATACCTCAAAACCTCTTAGCGCAAGATATCTGCAGAAAGACTAAAATAATTGGGGGGGGGCTCTAAAATAGGGACACATTTTAAATATTGCTCTTATAAATTTAGAAAATTGCCAGAAAACACAATTTTTTTAGCATGCATTTTCTGAAGGAAAGGAAGTCTGAAACTCAAATGTATGTCATTGTTTAGTGACTTCATCTTCCAACGATTTGCCAGCAAAACCACAAATTCTATGAAGAGCAGACCCAAAATAAAATTTAGGTAACTATCTGGGAATTCTTTGAAAATGTGGACGGTTGAGTAAGAAACTTTTAATGCCTGGCATTAAATAAGTTTAATCATGTCTTTTTAAAGCTGCACTGATTCTAAACATTTCTGTGGGTGTCTGTAAGAGACTGTGTAAACAATTACCAATATTATATTCTGGATGTAAAATATTTCCTCCAACATTTTACATATACTACACCAGCTAATACTAAAACTAATACTTTGTTGAAGCACCTTTTGATTTAATTACAGCATTCAGTCTTCTTGGGTAGGAGTCTATCAGCATAGCACATTCTGACTTCCCAGTATTTGCCCACTCTTCCTTGCAAAAGCATTCCAAATCTGTTATATTGCAAGGGCATCTCTTGTGCACAGCTTTCTTCAGTCACCCTACAGATTTTCTATTGGATTTAGGTCTGGGCTCTGGATAGGCCATTCCAAAACTTTAGTTTTCTTCTGGTGAAGCCATTCTTTTGTTGATTTGGATGTATGCTTGGGGCCATTGTCATGTTGAAAGGTGAAATTCCTCCTTCTCTTTGGCTTTCTAGCAGAAGCCTGAAGGTTTTGGGACAAAAGTGTATATACAGTGGATATAAAAAGTGTACACACCCCTGTTAAAATGCCAGTTGTTTGTGATATAAGAAAATGAGACCAAAATAAATAATTTCAAAAATTTTCCCACCTTTAATGTGACCTATAACCTGTACCATTCAATTGAAAAACAAACAAATATGTTAAATGAAAAAATATAAAACATAACAAATGTCCAGTACACTGGTTGCATAAGTGTGCACACCCTTAAACTGACATTGTTGTGTGTGCACACCCTTAAACTAATACTTTGTTGAAACATCTTTTGATTTAATTACAACATTCAGTATTTTTGGGTACAAACCTGCTATCAATTAAAGAGATTCTGATTAACCCAAAATAAAGTTCAGCTGTCCTAGTAGGATTTTCCTGACATTTACTCAGTTGCCTGCTACAACAAAAGCCATGGTTCACAGAGAGCTTACAAACCATCAAAGGGATTTCATTGCTTAAAGGTATCAGTCAGGAGAAGGCTACAAAAAAATTTCCACAGCATTGGATATACCAAGGAACACAGTGAAGACAGTCATCAAAAAGTGGAGACAATATGGGACAACAGTGACATTGCAAAGAACTGGATGTTTCTCCAAATTTGATAAAAAGACAAGATAAAAACTGGTCAGGGAGGCTGCTAGGAGACCTACAGCAACACTGAAGAAGGAGCTGCAGGAATTTCTGACAAGTTCTGGGAACTAACGTTGGGCGGCACAATGCCAGGGCACTTCTATGGGTTAGGCTTGTAAAGGTTCCAGGGCCATTAGCCTAGTTCACACCTATGAACCACTGGTTGTGTACTATATGTGACAACAA
This sequence comes from Protopterus annectens, assembly GCF_019279795.1. NCBI lineage: Eukaryota > Metazoa > Chordata > Ceratodontiformes > Protopteridae > Protopterus > Protopterus annectens. The sequence continues at coordinate 284,544,512 of NC_056739.1, forward strand.
TTTTTCATATTCTCCATATGTCTGGACTATGGGGTAGGATTGCAAGATGGAAGCCTTTTCTTACACAGAAAAACACCCAGACCCAGCTAAAATTTGTAAAACAATATATCAAGTCTCCCAAAAGCATGTGGGAAAATGTGTTATGGTCTGATGAGACCAAGGTTGAATTTTTGGCTACAATTCCAAAAGGTATGTTTGGTACATAAACAGCACTTCACATCACCAAAAGAAAACCATACCCATGGTGAAGCATGGTAGTGGCAGTATCATGCTTTGGGGTTGCTTTTCATCAGCTGGAACTGGGGCTTTAGTAAAGGTGGAGGGAATTATGAACAGTTCCAAATACTAGTCACTTTTGCCCCAAAACCTTCAGGTGTCTGCTAGAAAGCTGAAGATAAAAAAAATTTCATCTTTCAGCACGACAATGACCCCAACCATACATCCAAATCAACAAAAGAATGGCTTCACCAGAAGAAAATTAAAGTTTTGGAATGGCCCAGCCAGAGCCCAGACCTAAATCCAATAGAAAATCTGTGAGGTGACCTGAAGAGGGCTGTGCATAAGAGATGCCCTCGCCATCTGACAGATTTGGAGGGCTTTTGCCAGGAAGAGTAGTCAAATATTGCCAAATCAAGATGTGACATGCTGATAGACTCTTTCCCAAGAAGACTGAATGCTGTAATTAAATCAAAAGGTGCTTCAACAAAGTATTAATTTAACGGTCTGTACACTTATGCAACCAGCTTATTGTATATTTTTTATTTTTTATATTTTTTCCCCTAACAGGTTTGTTTTTCAATTGAATTGTATAGGTTATAGGTCACATTAAACATGGGAAAAGTTTTGAATTGATTTATTGTGGTCTCATTTTTTTATATCACAAAAAAACCTGGCATTTTAACAGGGGTGTGTACACTTTTTATACCAGTGTGTGTATGTGTGTGTGTGTGTGTGTGTGTGTGTGTGTGTGTGTGTGTGTGTGTGTGTGTGTGTGTGTGTGTGTGTGTGAGTGTGTGTGTGTGTGTGTATGTGTGTATATAAAATAAAAAAAAAAATATATATATATATATATATATATATATATATATATATATATATATAAAATTAAAAAACAAACAAATACAAAACAGTTTTACAGATAACCCATTCTGTAAGCACAGCAACAACATGCTCAGGGTGTGTGTTACTATGTGAATAACACTTACAGGTGTATAGAACTCCAGACTGTCCTTTTTAGGCTCATTCTATGTGCTTAGGCCATTTCCTAATGAAGGTGTGGGCCCAGTCCATGCTTAATTGGAGCGTACAGTGGGATGTAATGATTTCCCATCTCTGCTGCCTACTGTCTCCATAGCTTCAATAAAGGAAGTGAGAGGGGCAGAAACTACTGTTAGATTTATACTTAATACTCATTTTAGATTTATAGTAAGGTATGCAGGCATAATATGAGGAAAATATGTTCCACTTCCTACTTTAACTAATACCATTGTACTATTGACATTACATGTTTTTCCAGAAGAAAACTCTGGATCTGTTCACCTCACAAGCTGTCCCACTTGCTTCTAGATAGGATCCTTTCTGAAGCAGTCTTCTTAGACAAGCTCACTCACCCAGTTTTCAAAGTACAAAATAAAATTATGAATCCATCCATAACCATCTACAAAATAAAGTCTAACAGTATCATAATTAGGGATAATATATTGCTTTGCAGAATATTTTTGTCTGTAATATTTTCAGTACTGGAGTCTTTAGGCTGTGCTTAGTTGAGCAATACCCAAATCACAAGAAATGTTTTATTCAGTTATGAGAACAGAAACATGAGAAAGCATGACTGGACCTCTGTTGTGTAATCATGAACTCAAATACTGAAGCACAACCGGGTCTCTCAATTAACTTCAAGGGTATGACAATGATTAAATAACTCTTATTCCTGAAAAGAGTACTCAGATTCCTTTTAGTATAAGAATGGCCTCTGATAGCAGCTTGAAGGTCCAGGATACACCAAGGCTTGACACCTTTGTGGGGATCTTCATGCTCATTGTGTCTGCAAATACCACATCCTCACAGCATCGGTATTAACTGGGCATTCCATGGCATCTCACAACATCTCCTGTACTTCTCATATTATTCTCTCTCTCATGTCTATCAGTTACTACTGATATATGCAACCTTTTTATTTCTGGGGTGGGAGCAGGACAATCAGACAAAAATAAGTTGCAAAAAGTGGGCCAACAGTCTACTGTAAAACCATGGGCAAATGGAAGGTGCCAACAATGGGAAGAAGCATATCAAATGTAGTACTTGAAGGCCTAAGAATGGAAAGTACTTAAGCTACACAATGCTACATCTAACTCACCTATCAAACTTGCAGTAGATATTTAGCATACTGGTTTCTTTTTCCTGTACCCTGACCAGAATAAGAAAACTGCAGGTGACAGTTCAAGCCTGCCTGTTTTACACATCACAGACGATTTAACAATGTTCAAATAAAAAACAAACTTTACTAGACCCATTTTAACAATTTATCTGCCAGCCATTATCTGTTTTGATGTTAAGGATAAACTGCACAATACATGTGTAGTTTGAGCATATAGTTTCAACTCAGTTTTCTTGCTGTGTACCTGTCTCCCAATTTCCCTTGGAAGGTTTTAAAAAACAGGGTACCTGACAGATGTCAGACATGCATCTTCGGCAAACTCTGTTCAAGATTTCTATATGGGTAGACAGTATAGCAACATAAAATATACAGTACTATTTGCAGACTTGTCTATAAGCTGTGCTTGACTGGACACAATTTCAGGGGGGGATTTGAGGAGTGAAAATCAAAACAGACAGATATCACTCATACACACACACACACACACACACACACACACACACACACACACACACACACACACACACACACGCACTACAGCCAAAAAAAAACATTTGGACATCCCATTGTCCAAAACACAAAGTTCAATAAACAGATTAAGAAACAGAAAAAAAATCAGCCATAAAGCAGACAGTTAAACACTGGTCAAAATATGTACAAGATCTGATGGGACACATTATTGGTGGTCACATTGTGTCATCCACACTGAAATATAGACCGAGGAAAAAAAACTGCAGCACACTATTTTAAAATATACATACGGCAACCTATCCTGTTCATCTCATACTAAAACAATATACAAAGCGATAAAAGTTCAATGAATTGAGGTGTTGAGAAATGGTCATAAAGCAAGAAATACTAGACAATATAGAGAAGGAGAAAATGTACTGGGAAATAAACATTATACAAGTACTTTAACAGCTGAAGTGATGCAGCAGCTTGTAATAAACTGTATTTGAGTATGATTGGTAACTTGACTATTACTCTTCTGTTGCTTATTTATGCCTGGTATTTCTACTTTCTTTAAACACTATTTTATAGCTGGAATAATGATATTCACAGAGTTAAAATTTGTTTGATTCTAAAAACAAACAAATAAAAAAAAAACAGCATCAATAAACAAAACATGCTCACCATATTTGTTGTCTGATCTCCTGGGATGGCACAAATCACAGTAATTCACTAAGAGTTTTATACTAGACTCACAGATAAATACATTATATTAACATTAATGTCTATGTTGGAAGAAATGTGGTACTGCACACATCAGATGCACTTCTATAACCTAATAACATACCAAAGTAGGTTGCTCCAACAAGCAGGGATGCAGTTTACTGAAGAAGTGACTCACCAGCACAACTATTCACCATCACAGCAGAAAGCCAGAATTTTAGCAACAGTTTCAGACCTTCCCAATTCTTACAGAGTGAGTCTGCTATAAGAATCAAAATAACATAGGCCTTATGTCCTATTCACTTATGAAAATTTGAGTAATTATTTAGAAGACAGATTTAAGAAAATTGTGTTATGCTTGCCTTTCCCTGGATGTAAAATGAAGTTCTCTCACACAGTGCTGGTATATGACAGCACATCAGACTATACAAGAGGCAACTTCTCACTTTTGTTCTTCATAAGAAGGAAAGGCCCACTAAGGACAGCCATCAATTTTCAAGTGCATTCTAGGACTTCTGCTCTTGTTAAAGAACTTATCATCCGACTAGTAACTTCTATCCATGACTGGAAGAATGGAATTCTATTTCCTTCAAATGGACTGCTATATCAGCCTTATATGGAATATGGCTCCTTCACTATGAAGCACTGGTTCGGTGGTCTGGCCTAAAGATCCTTCATTGCTTTCTGTTCACTTTATGAAGGAATGACTGAACTATTCCTAGTTCTTAAGTTGCTCACTTTGGTGGAGCATGGAAAACAAAACCAGTGTCTATCCCACCACAAAATGGCAAAACACCTCTATTACTCATAAAGTCAGTTTGCCGCAGTTTCTTGACCTTTGGGAAATCATTCAGCTATACACTTCTGTATACATATAAAGACCTGAAACCACCACCTCCCAAAATCACTACACATGTAGCCTCTGGTGTCATGTAATACTGACTGGCTAGTATCTAAACCACATTCTCTTTCCACTTAATCACTCAAAACAAAATACAATTCTTTCTTCTCCACTATCCTCACTTTGTAGCAACTGAAAAACAATAAGGATCTTTTTGCAAACAGCAACAGTGAACACTCTTTGTATAACTCCTTGTCTGTTTCTCCTGCATGTCTATCCTTCACAAAGGAAAAACTAAAAGTAACACCACATTCTTGGTCTACAGTCACACGCTGGATGAGTTTGTTTAATTGACCAGTGATTTACTGGTCTGGTGTCTGGCTTCTCATTCCTATCATCGCACCTTATTACCTGAAGCAGGATAAGATTCTTCCTTTACTCTCAGCAGAATTATCTAGAAAACATGTGTTCTTTGTGCACTCTTATTACACACTCAACACTCATGTACAGACCATGTTTATCTTCTATAGAATTCCTTATCCTTAATGTAATATTTCTCCTGATGGCTCTTATTTATAAACTGGGTAGGTACAATAATTTAAAAACCCTTTTCAGGCATGGCCCATAGCAACAGCAACAAAGAATTACCTTATCAAAATAAATCAGAACAAGAAATACAGAGGCATCAAGAAAATTAGATATAGTTTGACATTAAATGAAATATACCTTAATGAAAACAAAAATAATACAATTGTTCAACAAATTACTATAGCACATTATTCAGGTAGGGTTATAAAATGTCTAGCCCACTGAAGAGATATTACAGAGCAAGCAATGTTTTTGCTTCAAATACAGCAAACATGGCATCACATTGGATTTACTGTTTAGTTTAGGCATTAGATTAAGACATTTAAAAATTTAATCAAATGAGAAATACATCTCTGGTAGTGTAGAATTGTTTTGCCTTGGAGAGGGTTTATTTAAATAAACATAAGTAGTTGGGAGTACGGAAGAGACAGGAAGTAAGTTTGAGTAAAAGAAGGGTCTGTGAGGTAGATTAAGTGGAGTGCATCAGGAGTGGCATTAGTAGAATAAGGAGGATGACTGTGGTCAGTCTGAATTATCAAGGTAGTTGTAATGACAGGATTTTTGTGATGGTCTTCAAATATTTTTTTTTAATCTTGGGATGAACATGCCTGTTTGATTTTATGTGGGACCAAGTCCCAGGATGCTACTGCTAGTATGTGGAATTAGTTTTCTGATACAGTGTGGGTGAAAAGTGGCCTAATTAAGAGGAGATCAGAATTCCTTAGTGAACGAGTTACAGAATGTAGTGAACTTCATTGATATGTTAGTAACAGTGGCTGATGAGCTACAAATGCATTTCAAGGAGGAGAGCCTCTGTAGAATGAAATGGAAGCTTGTTGCATTTGGAATGATAGTAGAGTGGTGTTTATATAAGGGCTTAGTTGGTTGAATCTTTGGACTTTGATCTTTGTTGTTTGAAGGATATCAAGGGTTTGTACTGAGTTGACAGCAACAGCTGGAAGGGTATATTCTAACCTAGAAAGTAACATGTTTATGGCAATTATTTGCCAAGTTCCATTTGTTAGTACATAATTCTGTAGGCAACTTTAAACAACTATAACTCATTCACTAAGAAACACTTGATGACAAAGGACTGGAGACATCCCTCAACACACTGCCTTTCCAGGTCAACAGTTTTGAGCCTGATGTGGTATTCTATCTGAAGAGACAACAATGTAGTGCATGACTCCCAGTCTGACAAGGACTGTAGTTTTCTGACTGACATAATACAACACCCTCCTTATTTCTCTCCTTTACTCATTTTGTAGTTGTGTGGAAAACATGTGGCATTTCCTGCTTGCCACCAAAAATAACTGCCCCTTACCCTCCTCTCACTAGGCTCCAGTTCCACCAACTCTCTATCCTTTAAACCAATACAAAGTTCCTACATTAAAAAGTTACTAAGCAAGCTAAAACCTTGCTGCCTAGCAGCTGACCAACTTCCTAACGAAAAGTGCTGCTCCATCCATTGTATATCCTAGCTCAATATTAATCAATCATTCTATCTCCTGAACAATATGAGCCCCTTCTATAGAAAATTGCTCACATCACCCCCCCCCCTCCTCCACAAGGGTGGCTCCTCCAGAGAAATCTCAAACTAAAGCCCCATAGTTATTCTCCCACCTTTAGTAAAAATCCTAGAAAAATGCTTTCAGCTTCAACTACTAAATCACCTGACCACCAACAACCTTCTATCAGATTCCCAGCATGGTTTTAGACCCAAGTATAGTACTAGCACAGTCTTATTATCCTTTACAATACCACTCACCACCTAATGAACAATGGACAACTAGTATCAGCAATATTCCTAGACATGTCAAAAGTCTTTGACACCATCTCCCACCAACTACTTTTAAACATACTTGCTACATGCAGCCTCAGTCCAGCAACCCTGTCTTGCTTTCTCAGTTATCTCTCTAGCCATCAACAGGCTACTAAATGGGAAAACAAACTCTCCTCTCTACTATCAGTGACCACTGGGGTACCCAAAGGATCTATATTTGGCCCCCTTTCTATTTATTATATTTACTAGTAAACAATACAGCTACTCAACTGGCAACTACCATAAAATACACTGATAACACTTTGCTTATCTGCTCCACTCTTTCCCCACAAAAACTAATAGAAAAAATACAGAAAGATTTTCTAGAAGTAGAATATTTTTTAGCAAACCACCGACTCATTCTAAATCCAGATAAGACAAAAATAATAATCTTCTCAAACAAAAGTACCAAATCTAATTGCCTATCCCTCTATATCCACTCCTCAAAGGATACCAAAGTTGAGCCTTCAAACCAGGCCAAACTCCTAGGTGTCACAATAGATGACCATCTCAAATTTGATACTCACATCTCTCAAACCATCAAAAAAGTCAACTCCAAACTATGTGCCCTCTACAGGGCCAAACCCTACCTAACTCCTCAAGCCAGGCTTTCCACTGCTAGGTCACAACTACTATCCACACTTCTCTACTGCTCACATATCTTTACTAACTTACGTAAAACAGACCTGCACAATCCTGAATCTTGCTATAATAAAATTGCAAAGTTTGCCACTGACCATCCCCATAAAACCCACCACTGCTCCTCTCTTCTTCAACTCAATTGGCTAGAACTCTCTAACCTATTAACCTTAAACCAACTAACCCTAGCATATAAAATCACACACAATCCACCTAGCTGCCCAGCAGTCTCAACCTTACTCCAACTACATGTGAACAATAGGCCCCTTAGATCTTCCAATAGGCCATTACTCAAAATAACACAGTCACATAACTACCATGGCGACTCTCTCTACTCAAACAAAGTAGCCAAGTCCTGGAATGTTCTTCCACTAAGCTTACAATGCACCCCTTGTTTCTCAACATATAAAAATAGTTTAAAGGAACATCTAAAAAGCTACAGATTCTGCCCTTATTCTCCACCAGGATAACCACTCTCCTTTATGCTCCTTTATACCTATATCTTACAGCTTTCCTCTATTACAGCTTCTACAGTCTACTTTTCTCCCCTCAATCTGCATCCTCACAGCTTTTGATCTGTTCACCTTTATTTTTCTCCTATCATGTTTCATAAGCAAAATATTTTTCTTAACTAAGTTGCATACCCTACAGCCCAGGCCTGATCACTGCTTGTTATCAGCTGATAATTACTTCATGTTCAATGGAGTACACTTTAAAGCTATATGTTTCTGCAAAGAAAATTACTAATGAATCATTTTTGTTTGCAAAATTTCAATACACATAGTACATTTTTTATTTTTTTATTTTTATTTAACATTTGTTAACCGGGAAAGTCCAACTTGGAACGAAGCCAATTTTCAGCGGAGGCCCGGGGAGAAAGGCTACATTTTGCTCTTATGTTTTTAGTTCATGTAGTAATGTAGATGTGTGTTAATGTAGTAATGCAGATTGTTTCTGTCTTTGTTTCTGTTCTGTATTGTTTATGTGTGGAGATTTTCTCCCCAGGTCTCCACTGAAAATGGGCCACCAGCCCAGTTGGACACTACCTGGTAAACAAAGGTAAATATATAAATAAATAAATAAATAAATAAAATTTCCCAAGCTCCTTATAAGATACTAAACTTCTCTGATAAAATGATTCTGGGCAAAATCAAAAATGACTGGGGGAGGCAAAGGCCCAAATCAGCAACAAATTTTAAATATTATAAAATGAGTATATCCAAATGACACAGCAGAAATTTCACTAGAACTCAGATTTATTAAAACAACTAAAAGATGAGTGCTTTCACACCTGTCACAGGTGCTTCCTCAGATCCAATACACAAAAGTTAAAACATTCCTTAAGTACTCGCTTTTAAATCTGGATGGGATAAGGCCTTAGATCTCAGTGCAGGTCTTAAAGGTAGAGAACCATTTAAACCATTCCCACAGTCAGCATTCTGTGAAATGTCTGCTGTGTCAGCTGGATATACTTGTTTTGTGCTATTTAAAGTTGTGGTTTATCCAGTCCAGCCTTATCTGCATATGATATTTTGTTTCTAAATTTTAAATATTACTCTAATTTACTTAAAATGCTAGCAGAAAGGATTTTGGATCAACATGCCCTTTCTGAACAAGTAGTATGAAGCTTTAATGTCTGGTATTGTTGACTGTAATCCTCAATGATTTATCAGAAAATTAAAAAAATGTTATGAGAGAGAGAAGCACAAAAATAAGAGGCAAAAATTGAGGAAGATCTGCAACATCCTGGACAGTTCAGAGGTACAACCATGGACTTGCACTGATAAAATACTACCTTACATGTGGATTGCGGCAGTCATTTCTCTTCAATGGATTAATTCAAAAGTTTCACTTGTATTGTAACTAAAACCCTGTGTCAAACTGCTCCCAATATGAGTGTGACAGAATGGACTCAGAACTGACTGTAAGTTAAGTGGGTCCAGTTCAATGACATGAAGGAATAAAGTCCTGACTAAAGCCTAGGCAATCAGTGTTCAACTATCAGCCTAGGCACCTGATAAAGCCTGCAGGAAAGATGAGCATGTGCCTGCTGGGGAAGGAGAGGGGAGGCTTCCAGCTAGCTTGATGATGCTGTGGGATAAGTGAAAGTCTGCCAGCAGCATTGAGACAATGCAGGAATGATGTGTCCATGGCTGTACCGCTGGACTGTCCAGGATTTTGCAGATCTTCCTTGATTTGTATCTCTTATTTTTATACTGTCTCTAATAACATTTTTAATTTTCTGCAAAATCATTGAGGATTACAGTCAATGATACCAGACATTACAGCTTCATACATCTTGTTCAGAAAAGGCATGTTGATCCAAAATCCATTCTGTTAGTATTTTAAATAAATTAAAATAATATTTAAAATTTAGAAACAAAACAAGACATGCAGATAAGGCTGGACAAACCACAACTTCAAATAGCACAAAACAAGTATATCCAGCTGACACAGCAGAAATTTCACTAGAACCCACGTTTATTAAAACAACCATTAAAACTACAGAAAATCAATAAAAAGATTAACGCATTCATACCTATCATGGGTGTTTCCTCAGATCTAATACACACAAGTTAAAACATTCCTTAAATAATCTTTTAAATCTGGCCAGGGTAAGGCCCTTAAACCTCATTCTCCTCCAAAACATTTTTGTACATGCATTATTCCTACAATTTCCATTTTGTCTATGTAGTTTGCTCCTACCCTGTTCTAAAGATCCCATTTCCAGTTTTCTTATCTCTGTTACAATGTTCACTACTTCAAATGAGGTTGGTTTAGGCCTTACTTTATATTTTTCTAGTAATTGCTTTTTTTGTTAGCCACCATAATTAAACTTAGCAAGGCCTTATTATGTTTAGGCAATTCAGATCCTGTATTCAAGCTTTAAAAAATAATTTAATTAATCACATCCATATCTTCACCCAGTATATTGACACAGTAACCAGTAGGAAATTTTTAAAGTGTGCCAACTCATTGCACTCTCAAAACATATGTTTTCAATTACATCTTTCTTCTCTAAAGCAGAACCTCCTGTCTCCATTCCTATGTTGGCTTAGTTTTCAGAACACTTTCTGAATATAATAAATATTTTCTAAAACTCTTATTCCTCTTAAGGATCTGCATACAAAATCCCACTCTCTTATTTCTTGAATTTTCTCCCTGCTTCGTAATCCTCTTTCCACTCTGAATTGCAGCGTTCTGTGTGTTAAGTATAAAAACCTTAACTGTATAGCTCTAAAATATCCCTTCAAATCAGGCGATCCTCCACCACCTTGTTCTAATAGAAGGATCCCACTTCCCCTCTTCCCCCCTTTCCCTCCCAGATAAAATCCTTCAACTCTTTATTAATTACTGTCCAAAACCACTGCTCTGGTTGATAACATATCCCTGACCTGTGCCTAAAACTAAAGGGAGTAAAAACACATTTATGGTGTCTATCTTGCTATTCAAATCCATAGACTTGAACTTCTAGTTTCTCAGTTTTTGTATTTTTTGTTTAGTCTCTTCCCACATATCCTTAGCTGCCATGACAGTATCCTTTTAATCCATACTCCTAAATACTTCATTTTATCATGTCCCTTTGCTTTATGCTGATTAATTTTATTTCCCAAAAAAACTTGAAACTGTCTCAGAATGTCTAACAATACTGATGTCTTTTTTCCTGGTTTTATCAGGTACAAAATAATACTGTCTGCAAATAAAACCAACTTTTCTTGATTACCATACCAGTTATATCATTGAATTACTGAGTCCCTTATTTTCTTTTTTTTCTAAACATAACAGAAATAAGAAAGGGGAAGAGGACAAAACCTCTACTCTGGTTGATAAAATATCCCTGACCTGTGCCTAAAACTAAAGGGAGTAAAAACACATTTATGGTGTCTATCTTGCTATCCAAATCCATAGACTTGAACTTCTAGTTTCTCAGTTTTTGTATTTTTTGTTTAGTCTCTTCCCACATATCCTTAGCTGCCATGACAGTATCCTTTTAATCCATACTCCTAAATACTTCATTTTATCATGTCCTCATAGAAATGGGTGTTGCTGAACCAATTAATGTGTGGGTACATAGTTCACAGCTATAGCCTTTGTTTTATGCTTATTAATTTTATTTCCCCAAAAAACTTGAAACTGTCTCAGAACGTCTAACAATACTGATGTCTTTTTTCCTGGTTTTATCAGGTACAAAATAATACGGTCTGGAAATAAAACCAACTTTTCTTGATTACCATACCAGTTATATCATTGAATTACTGAGTCCCTTATTTTTTTTTTTCCTAAACATAACACAAATAAGAAAGGGGAAGAGGACACCCCTGGATAATTATTGTTCTATTAATGTTGTTAAAAGTTTGCCTCCCCACCACAAAACCACTTTTGATTCATAAATATCAGTTTTGGTAATACTATTGCCTTTAGGCATTATAGACAAACACTTTGTAACCATGGTTTAAAAGTGAAATGGTCCTGCATGAAGTTGGATCTGATAGGTCTTTACTGTCCTTTTTTAGGTATTACAGCCACCACAGCTTTCTTTCAGGATGTTGGTGATTCCACTCATTTTAAAATGCTGTTAAACAAAGCCTTCACAGTCTTTATCAATTTTCTCCTTCCTTGCTTCCAAAGTTCCAAAGGAATACTATCTATTCCTGGAGACTATCCTGCAGATTTGCTATACATCTCCACTTTTATCTCATCTCCTCCTATCTTAAGTATCACTTGTTGAGCATCATCTACCTCTAACCTTGGCATATTTAAGTCTTCCATAAATATTTCCAGCTGTGCATTTTCTTGATTTCCAAATTTCTTTGCTTTATAAAAACTTTAATAAAAATTCTAAAGTATCGCTAATACCTCTGAAGGATCTCTCCTTATTTTTCTTGTTACAGGCACCCTAAGTTTGGCAACAACCCTTTCTTTCTGTTGCCTAAGTCATGGTGCTAAAAGATTTTATGCTTCGGAGTTATCAAAAAAGTTACTTAATGGCAATCTTTCTAAATTCACACATATTATTGAGGTTCTCCTTTAGATTTTCTTTAGTACTCTACATTTGTACTTCTACTTGTTCTGTGAGATCTCCCTTATTCTACAATACTTTAACCTTTCTCAGCCCTTCTAAATAATGTTTACTTCTTAACCATAACTCTTTTTATACCTACTTTTAAACTCCACTTTTATTTTATCCCAGTCAGTATCTATAACTTCTGAAGTACGTTCTATCTTCCCTAATAATTCCTACAATTTCCACTACCCATTCCTTAAATTCTACTTTTTTAACAGGTAGGTGGAGAAGCACCAGTGTCTCATTTTTACTTCATTACTCTTCATTTTCATCATTATTATTGTCATAAGATCTGAAATAGTTACTGGATGTGTGTAAAAACTCTCAATTAAATTGACTTGATCCTGTGAAATACAATTTCTGTCTAGTCTAGCCCACATATTGTACCATGGGGAATAATATGTAAAATCTCTGAGTTCCTAAAATCACATCTTCCATACCAATGTTTTCATAATTTTTGTTTCCAAAATCTAGTCTTTAATATATTCCTCTAGGCACCCTGGTAGATCTTCACTGTTTCAAATCAAATTCCACTCCCCACCTTCAAGTAACATTCCTTGCTGAAGAAGAAGTGGATTATTTCTCCGAAAATTTTCTTAAGATTCATAATAGCACTTTTAGGTGGAATATAAATACATTCCAGCATAATCCTCTTTCCATGTCAGTAGCCCCTTACTACCACAAATCTACCATTATTATCTTTCTTCCCATCTTCTATCACTGCTGGAGCTTCTTCAGCAATTAATATATATAGTCCCATTTTCCTTTGTCCCTCATATTGTGCCAAATATCATCTAGAAATCCTCCCTAACAAATTAAGGTTCAAATTCATTTCTTCCCAAATATGTCATCTGCAGCATTGCTATTTGTGCTCTGAATTTCTTAATTCAATGTGCTTTCCTTTTTGTCTCATCACTAAGGGCTTTTCATTCAGAAAAAAGGAGGTCATTGTCCCACTGTACTCATCCCTCATTAAACCCATTATAGAGTATAATGCCCCATTTGGTATGTACCTAAAAAGACATCTGCAACAGCTGGAAAGGCCACAGAAATACCTCACTAAAAGAATCACAGGCCTAAGGCAGATGCCATATGCTGACCATCTAAAAAAACTCCAGCTATACTCTGTAACATATTGTCTACTCAGAGGCGATCTCTGCTTAACATACAAGGCCATGTCAAACCCTGAGCTGTTGGACATGCTCCACTTAAAGAAATCCCAATCCCTCAGAGCCACACGCTCCAGGGATCTAAACCTTGTCATCACAATGAACAAAACATGCTGGAGGGATAGGTTCCTGACCGAGAGACTCCCCATACTCTGGAAAAGACTGCCCATACATGTCAAGCAGAGTGCCTCATTGGCCCTCTTCAAAAGGAACCTTGATGATTGGATGGGAGATAGGAAATTCACCCCAGGGATCATGTCAGTCGCCCTGCTAGAAAGGGGTCCAGAGAAGTAAATATTGTTGGAAGAAATATCCAGGGAATTATTATGGCTAGGCTTGCATAGGCCCTAGGGCCGATAGCCTAGCACCAATCTATAAACCTATGAACCTATAACTAACTGTGAGACAATTCACATTCTATGAAAATATAGAAAGTGTCACCATTATGATAAGTTATTTTTCCCACGTATTATATATGATAGCTTTTATTAGATGCCTGTTTCCAGCTTTTGTGATACCTGTACCTATTAATGTTTGGCAGTTTGACCTTTTATTCAGTTCAGTCATCTCCACTTGAATATATATCACATTTTATAAGACTTCTTTGTTTTAATGAAAACCAAACAAAAATCCATACACACCCTGTGATGGTGAGAGGTATTGCCAGCTATGCAAGGAGAAGTAGGGAAGGGGATGTGTAACATATGGTAACCTAGCCCAGCTGGAGTTTTGTAAGTAACTATATGTCATTTGTACAGACCCCCTTCTAATATTTGAATAGCCATATCATCAAATTTCATTCTCACAAGATGAAAATCATGAAAATGAAATACCCGAATGGCAAATTTTTCCCAGGGCAAGTAAACACTTGCCCAACATGCCATTTTTTACACTGTATTGTGATCCCAGAGTTGGTATATATATTTAAGGGGGGGGTGGGCAAAGGACCCGACATTGGAGGGTGTAGCAGGTGCACCTAGGTGGGTTTTATTTACTCTGGTGTACATTTCATTGAAGTTTGGGTAAGTTTTTTACCTATCCTGGGAAACAATTCACCATTTGGGTGTTTTGTTTTCATGATTTTCATCTAAAAAAAATTAAGCTGACTGTAGATCCTTTCAAATAATAGATATAGATCTCATTTGCATATCAAACTGATTTGTACAGATGCTTGTGTTGAAAAATTTGTAAAGTTGCTTGTGTTAAACAATGTATCAACAGTGGGTTCTGACTGTATTGTAACTGATTAAATGTATATGTTTTTAACAGAGAATACAGGAAGAGAAGAGGTTAAACTCAGTCCACCTAACTTTGAAAAATAGTTTGAAATTAAATTACCTGGTTGGCCATAAAGATTGTGTCTTACATTTCTGACTGTAGCCAGAGATGAAATATCTGTAAAAGCAAGGACTAGGAATCCTTCTTGTATTGACCTTAGCAGGAAATAATTACTACCCTGGAATGATGGAAGCATTGAAACTATTTTTGACTTCCAAAAGGTACAACAGATCTTAACAATGCTCTGCCTGTGTGTCTGATAACACATGTGCAAGATTCTGGTTCAGTTTCTAGTAGTGGGGGTAGTATGGGAACAGAAGTCAGATGACCAGACATGTGTGATGTCATTCTGTAATCCATCACTGAAATAATGTTTTAATACTCGATGAGACAGAAGTCTCTGTGCGGTCTGTTTCTGGAACCTGACAAAGAAGAACCGCCCACCTATTTCATCTTGCCTTGCACTAGTAAGTGACCAGGGAATAGTAATTCTTTAGATCAGTCAGGAAAATACAGTGGGATTAGTTAAGTACTGTTTTTCAGATCTGTGTGAATCTATTCATTTGTGTTATTTTAATATTTCCTGTGATTGAAACTCTGCTGTTTATTGTAAATAGATATTTGGTATTTTCATGTTCTTTTGTTATTCATTATTAAATATATTTAAACTTTTCATTCTGGCTGGTCTTTTAGAGAATATTCCAACCACTGAGAGTACTTGTATTTATTTGGTGACACTGTTGCCTCTCCTGAAAGTCTTGCTGTTTGATCAACATTATCATTTGTATTAGTATTAATTTCACTCAGTATAACTGGGTACCCTTGTAAGAACCTTAGATTAGCTGGCTTTGGAGTGTAAGGTGACAGTACTACCTTACAGTCTGGTCAGAGGGGCATAGCTAGTAATTCTGTGCCAGCCTTTCCCAGGTGTGTGTGTGTGTGTGTGTGTGTGTGTGTGTGTGTGTGTGTGTGTGTGTGTGTGTGTGTGTGTGTGTGTATGTGAAAATCAAATCTCAAAGAGTGTGTGTGTGTGTCATCCACTTGAAGCAGGGACACAGAGCACTGGTTTCACAGAGACAGTAGTGGAGGACTTGGCTTGGATACTCAGCTGAGGACTCAACTCTACAGCTGTGTCAATGGGTGTCAGTGCTGAGGATTCAGGCTCCTTGATTACTGACCCAGAGGAGGGGACATCACAGAACACCTGCAAAACCTGTAAACTTAATACAAACACACAACTATACATGTTCATATAATATGTTTACTTCTTTTTAACTTTACTTCAAAGCATGTATAATTCTTGGCTATGCCAATGATCTGCACTTGACTATTCTTTCTTCCACTTTCTCTCTCTTTTTCCCTTTCTTTCTTTTCTTCTCCCTGCTATCCAGAATTCTGTCCTTCTCTTCTGTTGATCCAAGTAACAATTCGTACGAGTAGCAAATTAATCCTCTATTTATTATTCTTCTTTTCTTTAGTTCTCTCTCCTGTCTTCAACTAAGCCTTCTCAGTATAGAAATTGTTAGAATGTATTTGTTGGTTTCAACTCTATGTTTTGTTTTTCATATATGGATATGTTTTATTCCATTCTGATGTTAAATCTTTTCCATTGTATCTGTATAATTCCTTTTCATATTATTGTGTTCATTGTTATATTGCTTGAATATTTAAAGTATTTAACCCAGTTTTTTTCTCCACAGGCCTCCGCTAAAAACAGGTTCTTTTTGACCCTGTCAGACCATCCCAGTAAACAAATGTCAAATAAATAAAATAAAATAATAAAGTTTAACCCCCTAGTTGGAACAATTGTCCTAAGTAGACAACTACAGACATAGGCCCTAGCCAACCTAAATCTAAGGTCATCCATGCTAAGATGCATGCTACTGCCTATGCTCCTACTTAAAGCAATTGCTGTTCATTTTTCATTTTTCTTCACCTCCCAAATGTGAAAAACTTGCATGCTTTCAGGAAACATTAACTTTTAGGCTAAAAGAAACCAGTTATCTGACTTTTTATTGCCATATAATCAGCTTGTCTCCTTGGAAACATGAGAAAAATAAAATGTAGCCCTCAGTGGCAGACTTCTTAAGACATGTTGGACATTTACTGCTAAAGGAAAACTTTTCATCACATTCATTGTTCTTTTATTTACTTGTTTCCCCTTACAACTTGTTTGTAGATTAAGTGAAGGGTCTTAATCTAGACTATATATATTATGATCTGTGCACTATTACATGCCAACCCCCACCTCAACAACCCAAGATCATGACCAATTAACTTAATCATACTTTTGTCCAGCCTTTATTTTCTTTTTGCACTGTGATGCCTACATTTCTTAATGCTAAAAAAAGAATGAATTAAAAAAATAAGGCATCTGTTCACTTTAGTATCATCACATACAATAACCGAAAACACTTTACTAAATAACATGTAATTTACATTCAATTATTCTACTAAACTTCTGTGCTTCTCCCTCACTCTCTCTCTCAATCATTTTCCTTCAGAACATTGGAAAATGTTTCACTGGCAAAGTCTCTCTGAGTCTTATCATCAGAAGAATGAAAAGCAGACTCCCTTCTGCTTGATGGCTCACTTTGTTAGGCAAACTATTTTATTTCCTCCTTAGCCTGTTCTGCATCAGAAAATGACTGATCTTCTGGAAAAAAATGATCTTAAAGATAGCTGGATTCAGAAGCTTGAATTTCACATCTGCCTTTTAACATTCTCTGAATGCTGGAATACATTTGCTTCTCATCTGCCTGGTATACAATGAATAATGATTTTCCACACACACACTACTGTCTCAAACTTTAATACTTTGCCCTTCTGCCACAGTTTTGTAAAGGTCAACTCTTTCTGCTGGTAGGATTTTATCTCTACTAATACAGGTTTTGGCTGCCTACTTATGGCCATGTTTTCAGCATACAGGCAATGTACCCTTTCGATTAACAAATCCTGATGAGCACTACCAGTCCAGCTGCTTATTTGTACCTTCATAAAATTACTACAGTCTGTTCCTTCCAATTTTTCTGGTACAGCAGAAAATCTCAGGTTCTCCCTGCAAGCTGTGTCCTCTAATTCTACCATTTTTGAAACAGCTCTTCTTATGCAATGTCATATGCAGCCAGTCTTTTTTCATTTCAACCTTTGACTTTTGCAGTTTTATCAGTTCATCTGAATATCTGTTTAAAACGTCTTTCATTTTTTCCAGCCTTTTGTTATTTAAGTTGATGTACTCCTTGATTGTTTCATTTATTTTAATCAGCCCTGAGTATATTTGACTTTTTCCCCTCTATGTTACTGGGAGCAATGTCTTGCACCAAAACTGGAGCCTAAACTGCTTTTTGTGAACAGCTGCAGGATTCTTCCCAATCACTGTTTTCTCTTCAGTTTTTCTAGTTGATTTTCTTTCAGGTTCTGTAAGCTTTTTTTTTTTTTACCTGGCATCCAGGCAGTATACTTACTAGCTGGTAAATTAATTTATTAAAAGTGTCAGAGTGCCTGGTCCTTATCTTCCAGTTTCTGTTTTCGCACTAGGAGAGCCGAAGTTACAAAGTTAATCAGTGTTCACCCGTCTTGGAAGTTCACTGCAGGAATGTTTTAGGCATTTTCCTTTATCAGATCTATCCCAAGTGCACAACAAAATTGCAAACTTTGTAGCCCACCAGATAAATTGCATCTACTATATTCTTTGCCAAAGCATCCACCCCCTGCTTTTAATTGACATTTTTTAGCCATTCCTGAAAGTAATAACACCTCTTAACCAAAGTCACTTCAACTTATTTCTCTTTTTTTATAAACTTCTAGAATGTCAGATTTCCAAATGAGCCTCCAGCTCTCATTAACTACAGATTTATTTCTTTAGCCAGTATAGCATGTTATCTTGTCCTAGCACCTACACAAAAAAAAATCTGGACTGGCTGCATCTATAACCACTGGAATTTCATTAAGAATCATAAATCAGTGTCTTTGAGGAACACTTTAACCAGGGACCTGTCTAACCTTCGTATTTTTTACCCTAAAAAATTCTACATCATGTGACAACTATGCTCCAACATGACAAACAAGTATGAAATGAGAAATGTTTCCATAAATTCTTAATACTTTGAATCAAAACTGACTAGGTACATGATCAAAATGAATACATCTATTTTGGAATACTACTCCGATGCACCTAGAATACTTAGGCTGATACCAACAGCAGATACCATATTATCATTTACATACTCTAATGCATGGTTAGGCACATTACTTTCTCATCCAGATACCACATTATGTGCTCAGTTACAGAAACATATCTGATCATACAACCAACAGTATTCTGCAAACAAAGTCACAGCTCCAACTGGGATGCTAAAGCCAAGAAAGAAAAATATACACACAGGCCTGCTCTCATCTTAGAGAATGCCTACTGGCAGGTGTCAGAAGTACATCTGATGAGTGCATTATTATAGTATGTGCAGATGCATTAGTAATGGTCCATGTGTTGTGGTATACACGTTTTCACTCAAATTCACATCCACAGTATCACAGCACTGCTGCATACACAAATGAGGACATGGGGCTGAGACTCACTGGATGGTGAATATGAAAACTGCAATTCACCGAATGCACTTCAGTGACATTACAAATGAGTCATCAATGCAAGTCAGGGGATGACCTTCACAAAACTTCACTTTCCTTACAGCTTGGTAGAAATATCAAATGTAAGGTACTCAAGGGCTATCTACCCCCATGTTCTTCCATCTGTTCATCCATCTTAAATCCCCTTTTTCCATTTTTGCACATGGGGATGGGGTGTCATATCAAAAGTGAATCATCTAGAGCAAATGTTCCAATCAAGAGGCTTTTCTTCCATACCACATACATGCCTGCACACAGACACCTACAGCCAGTTTAGGGTGTCTGATTTTAACTACTGTGTGCCTTTAAAATGTGGACAGAAACTGAAGCACCCAGATAAACCCACATGAACACAGGGAGAACATGCAGACTCCAAACAGAAGGCACCCCAGATGACAATCAAGCAAAATAACCTCTTGATATGAGACAATGCTACCTGCTGTACCACTTATATATTGTACATTATTATGTCCTACTTCCCTACATAAACAATGAAGATAAAGTTGGAAAAAAACACGTGATGGCCTGTACTGTCAGTCAATGATAAAGACAATGGACTAATGAGAAATGGTTGAACATAGTTAACAGAATTTTAAATCAAACTGTTACTAAAGAACTGTTAAAAAAGATGGCCTAACTCAGAACATGGAATACATATGAGGATCTACCTTCCTACCAATCCATTACAGTTTCCCAAACTCAAAATACATAGTTTGTGTAAGGCAGGAGAAGCCTCTCTTACACCAATATATTGTGTACCAAATATTACGTACTTTAACAGTACACCAAGTATAAGTGGAAAGAGATGTGAATGACTTTAAATGTAGGTTAGTTTTCACAGTATTGTACATCTTGCATTGTTTTCTGTCAGACAGCATGCATTCACTAGTAGGCGCTTTTGCTGCGAGAAGGAAACAAAGTTAAAACTACTACATGATACTGCAGTCTGTACATGTTAAGAAATATTTGCATTGGTATTAGAAAGAGGTGTTGTCGTACAATGCTTTTAAGCTTGTGCTAACATATTCCATTGTTCAGGTATGTGCATACTAGTCTCATTAAATGGCATGGTAGAAAATACAGCAACTGATAGGACAATGGTATTTGGAGGTAGGGAAGCATTCCCTTGTCTCATGGATGAGCAGCCTTGGAATTATTATACTTGGGGAGTTAGAGGGTTTGAGGGATTTACTCACAAAAAAAAATGCGTTAAAACAGCCTCAGTTGGTGATTTGTTTCTTTTAAGTGGGATATGGTTGATAAACTGAACTCAAATGCCATATGCTTATCTTTTGAAATCTTCAGAAAAAAACAGAATGAAATTAAAGTACTTTAGATCTAAGCTTGTGAAAATTCTTGACAGCAGAAGGGTGCAGAAACATGACAAGTATATTGGTTCGGCCATGGTAGCACTGGAAGCATTATACTGTAATGTGATAGGAAGCAAGAGTTAATTTGCAGGATAAACTTTTTGTTCTAAAAACCTATGTTCCCACCCCCACTATGGACATGAGTTTTTACTAGTGACAGAAAGGATGAGAATGAAGACAGAAGTGCAGAAGATACAATTATGTAAGTAAACTTATGATAAAAGCAGTTGTTTGAATGATCACTGCTGCAGTAGCCTAGGCTACATGCATTATATCCTGCATATGATTAAATGGGTCTATATTATTTCACCAAAAGTTTTTTCAGCAATCACCTAATCATCGATCCCTATTCAGTGAAAATCGCTTCAACTACTCGCTGAGTTTGCCAGGGGCAATGGATTACTTGCCTCGCAGCACAACGGACCAGCATCTGACTAAATCAAACTCATCCAACTGGGGGGTTGTACCCCACACCCCCCCCAAGTATATACACCAATTGTGAGATTGCACTATAGTAGAAAAAAGGGCAAAGCTGTGGAGTTGGCCAACTACTTCTTTGCCCTTGGTAAATTCAGCAAATTGCAGAAGTGATCTTCGCTGAATATGGGTCGATGATTAGGTGTTCACTGAAAAAAAACTCAGCAAACTAATATCAACCTGATTTAATAGCCGGCCAGCTTCGAAAGCTTCAGGGTAACTTCCACATGACCAAATCCTTAGTCAGATAGCTGACTAAAAAGACAGGTTTGGGCACCAAGCCCTTCAGAGATTCCATGCAAATTGAAAAAGAAAGACTGAGTCCTGAGAGTACACAAATACCACCAAATAAAAAAAGACAAAAAATACCACTAATGATAACAGCCACAATCACAGAACAACGCTGGTAGAAAATATATTTATTACACTTAGCGCTTCGGCTCCCAGGTTTAGATATAAAAAAAATAATAATCCATCCCACTGCTAATAAGTTAATTAATTAATTAAATAATCAAATAATTAAATTACATATTTCCAATTGCATTCTTTATTTAACCCTATGGGTTCCAAGGTATTAAACTTAAAAATATGCATATTTTCATTCCTCAGAAATTTATTCTTTAAACTTACATTTTCACCCATCAATATTTCCACCTTTTCCAAGATACAACCTGAAATTCCTTCAGGGTTAGAACTGTGAAATTCAGAAAAGTGATTGCACAAAGGGCTCTCCAATTTTACATTTCTAATGTCCCTCACGTGTTCTTGAAAATGTACTTTGAAACTTCTACTAGTTTCTCCAATATAAAACTTGTTACATCCACATTTTAGAGCATAAATAACACCTACAGTGTTACAATCAAAATTAATTTTAACAGTAAAGAGACATCCATTAATTTTGATGAAGGAGCTAACAATATGTGTACATATAGAACATTTTTTGCAAGAAACCGTGCCAACAACAAAATTTGCTTCTCTATTTAAATTTAAATTAACATTGGGTAACTCAAAATAGTTATGTACTACCATATCCTTTAAATTCCAAGCCCTTTTATAAGAGGCTATAACCTGTTTAGGCAAAAGCAGACTTAGGTCTCTATCCCTAAACATCACGGGCCAAAATTGTTTAACAATATCCACAACTCTACAACTAATAATGTTATAAGTTGTGACAAAATAAACATTTCCAGGAAGTTCATGCCTCAGATTAATAACATTTTCATTTACAACATTTTCATTTTTAAAGGATGTCTGATGACTAGTATTATTATTATTGCATCTGTCTAAGTAATTCACATTCTCAGGCCATCTAAGTAACATCTCTTTATTTTTGGCTTCCGACACTATGCCTACATCATATCCCCTATCAACAAACATATTTTCAGTTTCTAAAATTTCCTGATTAAAAACTTCATCACTACTACAGTTTACGAATTCTAAGGAACTCATTATAAGGCAATACTGTCATAAGATGGAAGAGATGACCGCTGTTGCCATATAAGAACTGGTTCCTCAGTTCAAACTTCCTATGTAACCCAGTCTCTAACTTATCAAGTTTAATATCCAGGACGTTTACCTCAGTTCCCAGCTGTATACCATCAAACTCAAGGCCCATCTTATTAACCTGCAGGTTTTCAACAAATTTTAAAGCATCCTTATGAGAACCATCACACAAAAATATTAAATCATCTATAAATTTCAAATAAAGCAAAACATGAGACCTATAAAAAGTGTGAGGATATATATAATCATACTCAAACTTGGCCATGGTAAGTTTGGCATACATGGGGGCAAAAGCTATCCCCATAGCCATACCCTGCAGTTGGTGAAAAACCTCCCCATTGAAAACCAAATAAATTTTTTTAAGCAAAAAGCTACTAAATCTATAACAAAATGGGACATAGGGGAATCACCTAAAAAATAAAAAAGAGCCTGGATGACCATGTCATGTTGAATATTTGTATAAAGGCTTTTCACATCTATGCATAGCCAAAACATGTAATCCTTCCATTGAAAGCCCTTTATTTTATTCAAAAAAATCAAAACTATCCTTTATATATGAAGGAATATTAAAAACATACTTTTTCAAATATTCATGTAAAAAAACACTAATACATTTCCAAAAATATTTCTCTGCAGAGACAATAGGTCTCCCAACAAGGTTATCCAGACCCTTATGAGTTTTCAGTAAGCAATAAAATACAAATTTCTTAATGATGTCATTAAATGGAAAGTAACCTAAATGATGGCCTTTATTCAACAATAAAATATACTCCTCAATAGCTTGGAAATAGCAAGAAATATCACATCTTTTATAAACTAGTTCATCATTTAAATGCTTGTAGCACATATCCAAATATTGTTTAAAATTTAAAATAACTATTTGGTTACCCTTATCTGAAGGCTTTACCACAAAGTTCCTATCATCACAAAATTCACAAAACTCTAACCATTGTCATTTATCTAAATTATAACATACACTAGATTTATTACGCATACAAGTCTTGTATTCTTTTTCCACTTCAAAACTAACAGTTGAAATGTAAGTTTGAATGCAACTGTTAGTATAAGGGGGAATAAAAGACTTTTAGTCTGGATACTGCTGGTGTCAAAATTAGTGTAAGCATTACTCACACATTCATCAGATTCACTTAATATAGATACACATGAGTGAAAAGAATCATCACCAGAAATATCCTGGCTCACATTACCTACATATACAACATTATTTTTAGCAAAAACATCTCTCAGATGTAATTTTCTGCCAAATGCAAAAATCTCCCCTCTCAAAATATGTAATTGAGGCAAAGCAGTGGGAATGAATTTCAAACCTAACTCTAAAACAGACCTTACTACTTCAGAAACATAACAATCAGACAAATTCAACACAAAAGTGTTTTAAAATTCAGTTTCAACATTTCCGTTTATTAAAATGTCCTTTGTAGTTACCTCCAGTGTTTCTCTGTGGTCCCCAGTCTCCTCGTCCCCACTTACCATTGAAATTGGTGTTAGGCTTGGAATTAACCTGTTGGTAATCATTCAGAAATTGCGGTTGAAATCTGTAGAATTCCTGGCTTCTGGTAAGGCTGGAAAAGTTTCCTGTTCTCTATTATCTGTGCCCCGTTGTTCTACAGCTTCCAAAGCTGCAAAAGACACAGAAGAGGAGGAGGAGGCAGAACTATTATTACGGCTTTGTTTCTGTCCGTTCTTAGATACAGACCTTTTACCACATTTGACCAAAAAAGCTTGGCCCAGTTTATAGTCTTTCATGTCCCGATTAATTTTAAAAGTTTTACATTCTACAAGCCCCTCCTCAAGATCTTTAAGCACTACATTAATGTTTTTGAGCATATCATCTAACTTAGTCAAAGACACAAGTGGCTGCAATTGTTCACTCACCCTGAGGATTTCTTCCTTCAGCTGACATTTTTTAAGGTGGTCTCTTTCTATAAGGATTTGAATCCATTCAATAGAACATCGATGTACAGCCTCAATCCACTTTTTTTAGAAGGCCATATCCTCAGGACTATTTACATCAAATAGTGTGGTAGGAGGTATAGAAGCCCTTAAACCTCTTGGAGTTATATTAAGGTCTAAATATCAGTGCAAATACAAAATGTTAAAGTGGGTACTAGTCTCTTTACACAACAAATGCTCAAGTTGAACTCTCAAATTGCAGGCTTCTGCAGATAAACGAAATACATTAGAGGTACCCACTTTACCAAATGGATCTGCACACTGCTGATTGTGTTCTCCCATAAAACGATCCCAGACACCCTCTGGTACTGTTGTGCTCACACTGGCTTGTGGAATATTCAGCCCCATGGAAGTGCCTTCACCCAGTCTATTATTTTCCTGTGACTGAGTGACATACTGTTCCACAGACTTCTGGGAATGATCAACAGATGTTTCTCTAAAAATGCTAGGAATATTATGGCAGGGGTCAGTGGCCATGGCCCCTTAAAACAAAACACAAATGCCACCAAATAAAAAACACAAAAAATACCACTAATGACAACAGCCACAATCACAGAGCAAAGCTGGTAGAAAATATATTCATTACACTAAGCGGTTCGACCCCTGGCCTTCACAGAGTAAAAAACATTACTAAAACACAGGTTTACATACAAAAAAAAATAAAAATCCATCCCACTGCTAATAAGTTAATTAATTAATTAATTAATTAATTAATTAATTAAATTACATATTTTTATTGCATTTTTTATTTAACCCTATGGGTTTCAAGGTATTAAACTTAAGAATATGCATAGTTTCTTTCCTCAGAAGTTTATCCTTTAAACTTACATTTTTACCCATCAATATTTCCACCTTTTCCAAGATACAACCTGAAATTCCTTCAGGGTTAGAATTTTGAAATTCAGAAAAGTGATTGCCCAAAGGGCTCTCCACTTTCACATTTCTAATGTCCCTCACATGTTCTTGAAAATGTACTTTGAAACTTCTACTAGTTTTTCCAATATAAAACTTGTTACATCCACATTTTAGAGCATAAATAACACATATAGGGTTACAATCAAAATTTCTTTTAACAGTAAAGGGACATCCATTAATTTTGATGAAGGAGCTAACAATATATGTACATATAAAACATTTTTTGTAAGAAACCGTGCCAACAACAAAATTCACTTCTCTATTTAAATTAACATTGGGTAACTCAAAATAGTTATGTACTACCATATCCTTTAAATTCCTAGCCCTTTTATAAGAGGCTATAACCTGTTTAGGCAAAAGCAGTCTTAGGTCTCTATCCCTAAACATCACGGGCCAAAACTGAATAACAATATCCACAACTCTACAACTAATAAGGTTATAAGTTGTGACAAAATAAACATTTTCAGGAATTTTATGCCTCAGATTAATAACATTTCCATTTACAACATTTTCATTTTTAAAGGACGTCTGATGACTAGTATTATTATTCTTGCATCTGTCTAAGTAATTCACATTCTCAGGCCATCTAAGTAATATCACATATCCCCTATCAATAAACATCTTTTCAGTTTCTAAAATTTCCTGATAAAAAAATGTCATCACTTCTACAGAGTTTATGAATTCTAAGGAACTCATTATAAGGCAATACTGTCATAAGATGGAAGAGATGACCGCTGTTGCCATATAAGAACTGGTTCCTCAGTTCAAACTTCCCATGTAACCCAGTGTCTAACTTATCAAGTTTAATTTCCAGGAAGTTTACCTCAGTTCCCTGCTGTATACCATCAAACTCAAGGCCCATCTTATTAACCTGTAGGTTTTCAAAAAAAATATTTGAGATTTATAGATGATTTAAAATTTTTGTGTGATGCCTCTCATAAGGATGCTTTAAAATTTTTTGTTAAAAAGTCTAAATTGTGGATGTAACAAGTTTTATATTGGAGAAACTAGTAGAAGTTTCAAAGCACATTTTCAAGAACATGTGAGGGACATTAGAAATGTGAAAGTGGAGAGCTCTTTGGGCGATCACTTTTCTGAATTTCACAAGTCTAACCCTGAAGGAATTTCAGGTTGCATCTTGGAAAAGGTGGAAATATTGATGGGTGAAAATGTAAGTTTAAAGGATAAACGTCTGAGGAAAGAAACTATGTATATTCTTACGTTTAATACCTTGGAACCCATAGGGTTAAATAAAGAATGTAATTGGAAATATGTAATTTAATTATTTAATTAATTAATTAACTTATTAGCAGTGGGATGGATTATTATGTTTTTTTTTGTATTTAAACCTGTGTTTTAGTAATGTTTTTACTCTGTGAAGGCCTGGGAGCCGAAGCGCTAAGTGTAATAAATATATTTTCTGCCAGCGTTGCTCTGTGATTGTTGCTGTTGTCGTTAGTGGTATTTTTTGTGTCCTGAGAGCACATTGTTGTTGTTCTTCTTCTTTCACCATTTCCCAGTTAGGGGTCACCACAGCGGATCACTTTTCCATTTCTTCCTGTCCTCTGCATCTTGCTGTGTCACACCAACCACCTGCATGTCCTCTTTAACCACATACATAAACCTTATCTTAGGCCTTCCTATTTCCTCTTACCTGGCAGCTTCATCCTTGGCATCCCTTTCCCAATATACCCAGCATTCCTCCTCAAAACATATCCAAACCAATGCAATCTCGCCTCTCTTGCTTTGTCTCCAAACTGTCCAACCTGGGCTGACCCTCTACTATATATATTTCTAATCCTGTCTACCCTCATCACACCCAGTGCAAATCTTAACATCTTTAACTCTGCCACATCCAGCTCTGACTCCTGCCTTTTTGTCAATGCCACTGTTTCCAACCCATATAACATAACTGGTCTCACTACCCTTTTGTAGACCTTCCCTTTCACTCTTACTGGTACTCGTCTGTCACAAATCACTCCTGACACTTTTCTCCACCCACTCCACCCTGCCTGTACTCTTTTCTTCACCTCTCTTCCACACTCGCCGTTACTCTGAACTGTTGCTCCCAAATAAACTTATCCATCTTCTCCAACTCTACTCCATGCATCCTCACCATTTTTCTATCCTCCCTTTCATTCACACACATATATTCTGTCTTAGTCTGGCTGACTTTCATTCCTCTCCTCTCTAGAACATATCTCCACCTCTCCAGGGTCTCCTCAACCTGTTCCCTACTCTCACTACATTTCACAATGTCATTTGCAAACATCATAGTCCACGGGGACTCCTGTCTGATCTTGTCTGTCAACCTGTCCATCACCAGTGCAAATAAGAAAGGGCTCAGAGCTGATCCTTGATGTAATCCCACCTCCACCTTAAACACATCTGTCACTCCCACCGCAGATCTCACCGCTGTCACACTACCCTTGTACATATCCTGTATCACTCTTACATAGTTCTCTGCCACTCCTGACATCCTCATACAATACCACAACTCCTCTCTAGGCAACCTGTCATATGCTTTCTCTAAGTCCACAAAGACACAACCCAACTCCTTCTGAACTTCTCTGTACTTCTCCATCAACACTCTCAGAGCAAACATCGCATCTGTAGTGCTCTTTCCTGGCATGAAACCATACTGCTGATCACTAATCATCACCTCCCTTCTTAACCTAGCTTCCACTACTCTTTTCCACAATTTCATGCTGTGACTGATCAGTTTTATCCCTCTTTAGTTACTACAGCTCTGCACATCACCATTATTCTTAAAAATCGGTACCAAAACACTTTTTCTCCACTCTTCAGGCATCCTCTCACTTTCCAAGATTTCATTAAACAATCTGGTTAACAATTCCACTGCCATTTCTCCTAAACATCTCCATGCTTCCACAGGTATGTCATCTGGGCCAACAGCCTTTCCATTCTTCATCCTCTTCATAGCTATCCTTACTTCCTCCTTGCTAATCCATTACACTTCCTGATTCACTATCCCCACATCATCCAGCCTTCTCTCTCTCTCTCATTCTCTTCATTCATCAGCCCCTCAAAGTACTCTTTCCATCTGTTCAACACCTTCTCCTCGCTAGTGAGTACGTTTCCCGCATTATCCTTTATCACCCTTACCTGCTGCACATCTTTCCTAGCTCGGTCCCTCTGAGAGTACATTGAGAGTACATTGTTAATAACAAAAATTATAAGTCCACACCCTGGTATAAAAACACTTAAAAAACAATGGAGATGGAGGCATGATGCAGCTAATGCAGCAGTGATCATTTAAACAGCTACTTTTCTAGTAAGCTTACTTACTATGTACTATGTTCTTCATACTGATCACTAGAGTAGAAGCCTAAATAATATAGGTAGATTACCATAGCGTAAAACTGGGATGTCGAAGGAGAAGGATTCTAGCAGCTTCTGGATAATGGTCCTGGCAAAGTCTGACCTAGACCTGGAGATAGAAACTAGCTTGTTGTGTTTGGTAAAGGTATACAAAGAGGACCAAGTTGTTGATTCTAGAGTACTTCAAGAACCACCCTTTCCAAAAAGCCATAAATGAAGCCAAGGCCATGGTAGAATATGCCTTGATCCTACCTAGAATAGCTTTGTTGTGGTGGGAATAACTAAAAGTAACAGCCTGAGACAACCATTTGGAAATGGTCTGCTGTGACACAGGCTGTCCCTTCTTAACTTCACAATAAATGAACTGATTGACAGTTCTGAAATAATTTGTTCTGCAAAGATAGCACCATAGCTGTCTGTTGACATCTAAGGTATGAAGTATCCTTTTTCTCTCATTTTAGGGGTCATGGAAGAAAACAAGGAGACTGCTTGGCTTAAAGTAAACTCGAATACCACTATAAGCAAAAAATAAGGATTAATTCTCAAGGAAACCTTGTCTCTGTAGAAAATGAGAAAATAATGACCTACCATAAGATCTTGCAACTTGGATACCACTTACACAGATGTCAGAGCAAACAGTAAAGCTGTTTTTGATGTTAAGAAATTCAGTTCAGTCAGATAAGGTGGTTCAAATGGAGCAAATGTTAGCTTGTCTAACAAAATTAAGATCTCAATGGGAGAGCCACCAGTTTTCTTGGAGTTCTGTTATGCAATACCTCTTTCAAAAACATTTTGACTTGAGAATGTCATGAAAGAGGGGGATTCATGGCAGGAAAGCTGAAATAGTTCACAAATTAATCTTGAGATAGGAGTAAAACAGGCCATAGTAAAGTAACTCAGAGAAATATTGCAAAACCAGAGAAACATTATTCCTGAATTGATGCTATGCTGTTGGCACCAACTAGAAAGCAATATCCATTTGCTAGCATATGATTTTCTAGAAACAGGCTTTCTTGCCTCCATTAGTACCTGCTGTACATATCCAGAAAACAGGTGCCCAAACGGTATTAAGGCGCTACCATTCAGACAGTCACTTGAAGTTGTTTGGAGATAGGATGTATCAAATACTCCTGTTGTTGTGCAAGTAGGCCAGGTTTGTGAAATTGCTCCTGGCCATTTCCAAAAGAAGGGAGAATGACTATTGCCTGGACCAGAAGGGAGTCAACACAATGTTCTTGGGAGATTCCTTCTGAACCTTCTTAAGTACCCTGCATATCAGTAGAAAAGCATACAGGAACATTCCTGTCCAAAAGAAAAGAAAAAGCATCTGTCTTCCAGCACTTCTTGCATGTGGTCCTGGAGTAGAATTTTGCCAACTGATTGTTCATAGAGGAGACAAAAAGTTCTGTTTTAAGAACTCCCCACAGATGGATCAAATCATGGAAGACCACTTAATCTAATTTCCATTTATGAAGATTTGACTTCATTGTGCTCAGCTTGACTGCCACACAATTTTGCTCTGATGGAGTGTAGGAGGCCTACAAAGTAAAAGTGTTCTAGAATGCTATATTCCATGCAAACATGGCTAGTCTTCATAGGGGGTAAGACCTGGTTCTCATTTGCCTATGTACCACATCACAATGGTATTGCCTGTAACAACCTGAAGTGGTCCTGGGGACAAAACATGATTCAGAGAGTAGAGTACTCTGATAAGGGCATCTAATTTACATTTATGTAAACTAAAAAAACACACCACAAGGACCGAGGTAAAATAAAAATAAAACAAATAAAACCTCGCATGGACCAACAAATCTGCAAGGAAGCCAAAAATTAGTGTACCAAATTATTTATTAACCACTTTCAGCAAAAGACTTCTTCAAAATGAACAACTCAAAAAGCCACATCATATTAATACCATCATATATCCAATTGAACAGTACCCTACTGATTAACAAAACAGGTGGATCTAAAAAACTTTAATTAATTGCTACATTAATTTAAAACAAAGTAAAATCAAAAATACATCACTTCTTATTAATTTAAACCCTTCTTTTTTTAAAAAAAACATTTAATGTTTACCATATCATTAAGCCCGGGTAACTTATCAGCACATAATTTAATCTACCATAAGGCTTCTTTCTGTTCTAAATAATTTTTGAATTCCCCTCCTCCGAGATCCGTATGACCTTGTTATAATAATATGGTAAACAACAATTTTTTTTTAAAGAAATAGAAGGGTTTAGTACTCAGTAGTAACATATATTCCTGAAAATTAATGGTGGTATGTGGTGGTCCAGCTGATGAGCCCCCACCAAAATGATCCAAATTGGGCCCCACAATTTCTAAGGCTAACCTTGCAGCAGAGGGTCCAAAAAACAAATCTCTATCCAAACGTGAATTTAAAATCTCATTTTTACATGCTGTAGGAGACAATGAGAATGCAGCCAGGCAAACCTCCTCAACACAGTACCAGTGGTAACAGCCCTGGATGGACTGTGTACAGCGTAATAAGCATACTTTACTTTATACAATGAATTGTGACCTGAGAAATAGAAGAAATTAAACTACACAAAGCCATTTTTCCTCAAAGGAAGGAACTGTAGACAAAACATTCCTCATATTACAACAGTTAGTCAGGATAAATGTTAACATTTTAAGAGCCAGACAATTTGAAATTCTAAAAATTAAAGTTGCAAAAGCATACAGTTTTTCCCAAGCTTACTAGTTTGTCAGAAGGGAAACAATTAGAATTAACAACAGCTGGAATGACTAAAGCTATAGTTGCTGGTTCAAGTTTAGGATGAGTGTATAGAAATGTTTAAAACTGTGGGAGTTTATACATTCTATCTGCTTTCTTAGGTACAGCAGTCTGGATAGCAGGAAAACCACAGGCTTTGACAAACAACCTCCAATGCTAGCAGTATTTGGGGGATGGGAGGAGGTTCTGAGAATTCCAGTTGTTACATTTCATAATATTTTCTGAGGAACTGAGAAACCTCAGTGTTCTCCCACTGAAAACCCTGGCACACTCTAGAAAGGAGATGTGTATAGCATACTCTCCTCAAAAAGTGGATTAGAATTCTGAGGTTTAAAAACATACCTGCCCAATCACAGTCCTCTCCAGATTCAGTTTCTTGAATCTCTTCAAGAAAAGATCCCCTTTTATCTTAATAGAAACACTTGATAAGTAGACTCAATAGCCAATACAAGACCCTAATCCAGACTTAAACTACTCCTAGGTTCACAATTAAGTACTAAGCCAGCTGCGAGTGCAGGCCATTTTAAGCCTAGCTAATTTGCTTGGAGGTTCCTTATATCCTGATTGATTAGTTCCATAAGTCTTTCCTTGGCTTTGCTTAGGAGGTTGGTCAGACTTATAGGTCTGTAATTACCTGAGTCTGTGGAAGTTCCTCCCTTATGCAGGGAAATAACTAACTATTCTCCATTTGCTTGGTACAAAACTTGTATGGAAGGTGAAACTGAACAGTGTTGTTAGGGGTGTGGCTAAACCATGTTTCATGTCATTTAAGATGCATCCATGGATATTGTCAGGCCATATCCAATGACACTGGGGAGAAGAAAACATAGGTTTGGTTTTTTAGTTTCTTTTTGACAAGAAAGGTAGGACAAACAGGGTTTTCCATGGCAGCAAAAGCTTCTCCGGGGATGGGCACAACATTCTTGTTAAGCAAGGGCACCTTCCTGCCTGTTCTTAAAACCCAAGCACAAGTGGCTTCCCCTTGCCAACCAAGGGGATCCCAACAGTTGTAGAGGACGTGGCCAATCCCCTCTTCATACTGGCTGTAGGGGCAACATCAGAGGGATCCAGGGGAAAAGATGAGTGGTCTGAGGAACCAGCTTTGACCACAGCAGAGCCACCCTCCTATGGCTTTGGCAAATTGCTGGCCTGCTGTGATGGTAAAGACTGTTTAGTTAATTTTTTATTTTTGTAGCTGGAAGAAGGAATGATAGTGAGAGAGGTAATTTGTTCCATAATCAAGCAGAAAATGCAGCCTGTTTCCCAGGGAAGCTAAGCAGCACACTCCTGCAAAATTTCAAAACTATTACAAAGTCAGTTTTCCAAAAGAAACATAATAAAAATCATCTAAAGAATCAATTACTTAATGACCCAATACATTTCCATCCATGTAATTATTCAATGATATATGAAACTTTCTTAAAGACATAAATATCGTATATAAAACATATTACTATATGAAAATGTATATACAAATATATACACCACATACATTTGTGTATCCATTTAAAATGTGCATATATTGTTGTCATAAAATATAAAATAAAAAATGTTATAATGTAACCTGTTATTTAAAAGACATTTGACATTCAAAGTCTCGTTTAGACCAGGACTACGGTCTGTCCTAAGCAAAAACTGCCATCTACGTTCTTTACTTTCAATGGCGTTATTAAATTCTGTAAAAAATGGAGTGAAATCTGTTCCATCCAACACAAAAAATACAAACATTTTGAAATTGGAACATTCTAAGGCATGCTTGGCTAATGCATTGTTGGTGTCTTTGTTTCTAATGGCCAAACGATGTTCATAAATCCTTTTGTATAGGGCTCTGGCTGTTTGTCCAACATAAAAATTGTGACAGGTTGAACATGTTGCCAAATAAACTATCCCGATGCTTTTACAATTGTATCTACCTTTACTAACCACCATCTTGCTGATATGTGGAAAGAATATATTTTTTGATGACTCAATAAACCTACATTGTTTACAGTTGTAACGTGGATATGTACCTGTAGGTCTTCTAACACTTTTATGTTCTCCTACGTCTAGTATGGATTTTAAGCTTGCAACTTTCTTATAAACAAAATGTGGATGGTCACCAAGTACTCTGGCTAGATCCCGGTTCCCCAAAATGACTTTCCAATTATTGGAGATAGCCTGTTTAATACTGTTACAGTCCACACTAATAGGAACAGGAAAGGCACAGTTCATCTCTTTCTCCATTACATTGTTACTATTCCTATCACTGTTAGCAATGAGCCTACTAGTTAAGATTGGTGGGAACTTTTCCATCCTAACTAATGACACCTGCTCCAAACTTTCTTTCAGTTTATTACATGGATAGCCTATTTGGACAAACATAGTGATAAGCTTGTTTGCCTCAAAGGTAAAATTTTTATTATCTGAAATTAGTCTACTGAGGCGTATGACCTGACCTCTGACCAGGTTCAACTTCATAAATAGAGGATGACCACTTTCATAATGAAGGAAATTGTTAGTATAAGTGTCTTTTCTGAACAATGTGCTGGTAAATCTCTTCTCTTCAAGGTTCATATTTATATCTAGATCCAGGAAGTGCACATTCATGCCAACTCCATTTAAAGTGAACTTCAATGCCATCCTATGTGTGTTCATGTCATCCACGAATTAATTTAGCTCATCAGCAGACCCATTTCAGACAAATATCAAATCATCAATAAATCTCCTATAAAAGGAGATGTGTTTAAACCTCTCTAATTTGGTTAGAAAGGACAGTTCCCACCAACTCAACACTAAATTGGCAAAAGCAGGTGCAAATTCTGCACCCATAGCAACCCCACAGGTCTGATGGTATATTCTCCCATCAAATAAGAAAAAGTTGCTTTTTAAGACCAATTCAAGTAATAAACTGAAGCCAAAGAAAAAAACCCTAACAAAGGTTCTTCAACATAAAGAAATTTATAAGTACTTAAATTAATATAATTTTTTTCAATAACTCCATCAACAGTTGATCTATGTTTTGAAAATTCTTCCTGTGTCTTTACTGACTAAGTAAACTGGGTAAGATGGTTCACACAGCCTATCTTGACCTTGCCAAGGATTTCGACACTATCCCCCATTCTGGAATTATAGGTAAACTCACTAAACTAGGTATAAATCCCTAAGTCACAAGATGGGTTGCCAAGTGGTTCACTGACAGAACCCACACTGTAAAAGTAGCACACTCCAGCAGTGACAAGTGGAGTACCACAGGGTTCAGTCCTGGGGCCTCTCTTGTTTGGTATCTACTTCTCTGAAGTACAGGCTAACACAGAAGACCTCTGGTTAATGAAGTTCACAGATGACTGCAAACTAGGAGTCATAGTCGAGTCCCCAAATGATATGGACATCCTACAGAAGGGCCTCACTGAGACAGATGCCTGGTAACAGAGGCATGGCCTCAAGCTCAATGCCAAAAAGTGCATTGTCATCCCCTTTGGTAAAAACTCTGTACCCATGAACTACCACATAAACGGCAGTCTACTTAATGCTGAATGTGTGATAAGAGACCTTGGGACCCAGGTGGACAGTAGTCTCTCCTTTGGTAATCACATCGCCACAGTAGTCAGGGAATCCTTCTATGTGGCACACCTCATCACAAAAGGGTTGTCATCCAGAAAAAAAGAGGTCATTGCTCCCCTCTACTCGGCACTCATTAGACCCATTATAGAGTACAATGCCCCTTTTGGAATGTACCTCACAGGACATCTGCAGCAGCTGGAAAGGCCACAGAAGTAACTCACAAAGAGGATTACTGGCCTCAAACAAATGCCCTACACTGACCGTCTCAAAAAACTCCAGCTTTATTCTCCAGCTTATAGCCTGCTCCGAGGAGATCTCTGCCTAACATATAAAACTATGTTAAACCCAGAGCTGTTGGACATGCTACACCTAAAGAAATCCCAATCCCTCCGAGCTACATGCTCTAGGGACCTAAATCTTGTCACCACAAAAAACAGGACATGCTGGAAGGATAGATTCCTGTCCCAGAGACTTCATATACTCTGGAACAAGCTACCCATCTAAGTCAAGCAAAGTTCCTCATTAGCACTCTTCAAGAAAATTCTTGATATGTGGATGGGAAATAGGAAATACACCCTGGGGATCACTTCTGTGGCTCTGCTTGACAGGGGCACAGGAAATTAACTTTATTGGGTGGCCTAAGCCAGGGAACCTTGTTGGCTAGGCTTACTTAGGCCCTTGGGCCGATAGCCTAGTACCTACCTATGAACCTATGAACCTAACTGATAATGCTTTTTACCATTTAGTAATTCCTTAATACACATTTGATAGTCATATGTTCTCATTATAACCAACCCATTACCTTTATCTGCTTTCATGAATCTATACTGCTGGCATTTTCTTAAATCAATCAAAATTTTCCTCTCTCTTTTGTCCCCAAAATACCTTTTGTTTTTATTTCTGTTTTTATTATTACTTGTATATGTCCCGATTGTTACATATACATCTGATGTTATTTTCACATAATTCTTTAAAGACATTACGTATAGATGTCAATTTAGGAATCACATTACTAGGTTTTCTGCATGTTATTTCTATGCTCTATTCCATCAAATACATACCTAAGGTTTAATTTTCTGATGTACAGTTTTAAATCCAAGATAGCATCAGTTAGTGGAGCTTTAACAGCAGGCACAAAGGAAAAAACTTTTTCTAAAGCATTTGTTTGACTATCGCTGAGTGTTAAATCACTAAAGTTATAAATTTTACATAAGTGTACTATCTCTTTCGATATTTCCCCTTCCTTCTAGTCCTTACATTCCCCTTCCCTTTGCTGATCATTCCATTGTTGTTTATCTCCGTTGATTTGTAGGGAAAAGGGTTACTGGGGCCGTGTGAAACATCATTGTTAGAGCTTGTACCTTCCCCTGCTTCATTTGTTCCTTTACCATTTTCTGTATTACCGTTCTGGTTGTTTGAACCGTATTCCCTTTATCTATAGTCTCATTGCCTTTAAAATCTCTAGAATGACTATTAATAGTATTCCTAATGGAACTATTTAGTTTTTGATTTAACATAAATGCTGTATTATTAGCATAAGCTAAAGAATCTTGAGCCAATTTGTTACGTTTTCTATTAGTTATAGTAGCCATGTGTCTTTGACGTTTAGCTTCAATTCCATCATATAAAGATTTAAAAATACCAAACTGGTCATCATTTAAAATAACTTCATTCAATTCACAAATTTCTCATTTCAACACAGTTATCTGACTGCAGTATGCTTAATTAAAAGTTTCAAGGCTTCAGTCCCTGCATTATTATACACATTTACAAAATCCTTGAAAATGCAGTCAGTTTCTTTAATGCCGTTTGGAAATCTATAGCATCTTAACCTGAACTGCACTTTTTTTTGCATTCTACACAAGTTTGTAAATAGAAATTATCATACTCAAGTGAGCGTTGTTTAAAAAGTCTCTTTTCCAGATTAAAAATACTGAACTTACAGTTCGGTGCTTAAGCTTGTAGTCCGTTGTTCTCTACAAGACTAATAATGTTATTGGAAGTGCTAACAAATGTTGCACATGGATTGACAACATTTCTGTTAATAAAAGATCTGCCATAGTCCACCGAATTACTTGCAATGACTGAGCAATCACTACCAGAACGTTCAGTTGAAGGCTTCCTGTTACTGCAGTTCATATTTAAAGGAGCCTCCACAGAACTAGATGAATGGAAAACAGTTAAAAGTCTATCCAAAACAAGCTGAGCTTTTTAGATGGCTTCTGTTAAATTGTTAGCTATCGCACCTACATCTTCTGGAATGCTGTAGGTGCTTAAATCCAGGTTATCTGAATCTCGAACTGGCGACACTTCCACACTAGAGGGCATTACTGGTTCACCGTTCGTGTGAATAACAGCCAAAATAAAGTCTTATAGGTGACACAACACAATTCAATAATATTAAAACACCAAATTCCAAGGAAAAGAAATGAACATTAGAAATAAAACGTGAAAAAGACCAAATAATGAGTGTCCACACCAACTTAATAGTTGAGTTTATTGGGTTAATAAGTAATTGATTCTTTAGATGTTTTGTATTTAAACTGATTCACTGAATGGTTTGTCAGTTCTGAAGAAGTTCATTGGTATTAAAATGAACGAAAGTGCTCAACTATTAATTTGGTGTGAACAGTCATCATTTGGTCTTTTTTCACATTT
Source organism: Protopterus annectens (assembly GCF_019279795.1). Taxonomy (NCBI): domain Eukaryota; kingdom Metazoa; phylum Chordata; order Ceratodontiformes; family Protopteridae; genus Protopterus; species Protopterus annectens. The sequence goes on from NC_056739.1 coordinate 284,582,624, forward strand.
TATTTCTAATCTTCATTTCTTTTCCGTGGAATTTGGTGTTTTAATATAATAAAAATCACCCTTATTACACTTTACCAGCCCCCAAAATTAATTTAAACACAGTTTCTTCCCAGAAAAAAAAACTGTTTTAGAAGGTTAAAATCATTTTTAAACTGTCAAATGCAAAAGTACGCTCTGATTTAAAAAGCACAGCAGTGTCACATGACAGTCAATAAAACACATTCCTAGCTTAAAACATACCTTCCTAAACAGGCAGGCACATTTAAACATTAAAAGTATGTGGAAAGTTTTTTTTTTTCCTTCCAAAGCAAATTTATCCACCCAGCAATGGTTTAGCAGAAGCCAACCTTAAATCCACAAAAGCCCACAGAGGAAAAGCTCTCTTTGGTGGCAGGAAAACCCTGAAGGGCTTGACACCCTCAGCTTGATCTGACTAACTGTTTTGATGCATAGAAGGAGCCCTGAAGGTTTGTAAACTGGCCGGTCATTATAGCCTATGCAGGATATAACCCACATAGCTTACACTAACTGAAGCAGTGATCAGTATGAAGAATGTGTTAAGATTCCTTCATAAGGCAGCTGGGCTTACACCCAAAATCTGGAATCCAAGAAGACATGAAGTACAGTCACTGATACTCAGCATTGAAAGGAGTCAGTTGTGGCAGCTTGGGCAACTTGTGAAGATGTGCAGCACCCATAGGATATGTGCCATGCGCAGTCTGTTAAGTATGGCCCCCAACCTTGACCTAAAACACACAGGAATGATGCATGTGAATCCCCACAAGCTGAGCTAGAAGCTATTGCTAAGGATTAGGAGTATGGTATACCCTGCTCAATGTGCTACTACTCTTACCCAGACAACTGCTTCAGAAATTATAATTATTTACCCACTCTCACACATCATATTTTTAATATATCCCTTAATTTTTTTCACCATCTGTTGTAAAAGACCATTCCATTGGCCAACACTGTTGTCATGGAAAAAACATGAATCAAGTCAACCACTAATACCCACAATCATCTTATTATGTCATTGCCTTCCTCTTATTTTCACAATATTTAATTTGATCCTTCATAGTTTCCAAACGCACTTGTGTACCTGCATCACATTACCACTGCTTCTTCTGGTCTGTAAAATCTTAGAATATGAAGAAAGACTGCAGGGTGGCTATTTCTTGTAGCTCATATATCTTGCTAGTCAGTTTTCCTTCAACTTCATCCAGTAGCCCGAGAGGTCATCTTCTCAGTCTACAGCACTGTACATAGCACTCATGATGAGGCCCAATCAGTGACTGATTAAAAAAACAGATGCTCTGCTCCAATTTTATCAAAACGTTTAAAACTATACCCTAATATTCTGCTCACTACAGTTATCTTGTTTAGCTGTCATAACTACATCCAAATAGTCTTTAAACTTGGTTTGTGTTAGCTCTACTATGAAGAATGTAAACTGTATATCACAGCAAAGTGCAAAATGTTACTTTTTTCATTAAGTGTGAGCTGTATGGATGGTGCAGTGGGGCAGCAGTAGTGTTGTTGCCTCACACCAAGAGGTTCTCCAGTTTGATTCTTGACTGGAGTGCCTTCTTTGCGGAGTCTGCATGTCCTCCCTGCATTCGTGTGGGTTTCCTCTGGGTGCTCCAGATTCCTCCCTTATTTTTAAAGACGTGTCTGGAGCATTTCTCCCTGGGCCTCTGCTGAAAATTGGCTTTGTTCCAAGTTGGACTTTCCTGGTAAATGAATGTTAAATAAATAAAATATTTAGCCTTTCAAAACCATTCTGCTGGCTATCAATTTCTTCTGATGTGACAGTATTTGTGTATTCTGCTAACAGATTAGTTATATTTCTATATGAAAACAGAAAAAAATCACTGTATAAGCAAAGGACTTCAAAGTACAAATGTAAATCCAGAAACAGATAAACCAGAAGTCCAACGTTCAGTAGCTTTTAATGAAACAACACAAAGCTTTCAAGTACAACTCTTCGTCAGTGTAAAACTCAAAACAGAAAACAAACCATATCTACAATAAACAGCCAATCAGCTCATACATTTAATTAACCTTTAAATGTTTCATGTGACAGAGTTAAATGCTTAAACTCACAGACCAGATCTATAGGGAAAACCTCTATAATCATCTCCAAGTTAGGTTTGTTAAATAACATTTTGCTATGAACCCATGCTGATTACCTTACCACCCATTGCTGCCAGTCTATCAGATTTCTTTGTTCTGGTCCTTCCTACTTCTATTCGTAAGAAAGTCTACAAGTTTGACAGTTTCTACTACTATATATACCTTATAACAGGCACATCAGCACATCTTCCAGATTCTTTAAGACCACTTATGGGAATCAGTGTGGTCTTTGTGTTTTACCTGCTTTAAGTTCCTTCAATATCTCCTTTCTAAATCATGCAGACTGCCCTCTGTTTAACTCACCATACCCTAATATTTTGAGCAAGGCAACTTTCTTTTCCTTAATCATATACAAAGCACCTCTTTTAAATGTAATTAGGCATTTGTTTTCCATTCTGTGCATAAAAAAGCATGTCTGTATCTTTCATCTTTTCCTGAAACATTAAACCAAATCCCCTTTCTTAATTTCAGATTAGACCAGAATTTAGTTATTCTCATCACCTTTGCAATGAGCAAGTCTTTTACTTGCTTTCTTACATTAAATTACATGCAGCTCTCCTTCTCCTATTTGTTTTTCTCTTAAGCCCTAGTTTTACATTGATATTCAACTACATTGATCCTGGCACTTCTACTTTTAACATTTTGAACTGTTAATACTTTATGCATAGTCTTGAGAATGCCATCCTTCAACCACTCCCAAACGTATTAAACCCCTCAGCAGGTTTCCATATCATTACATTTCTCTCTCTCTCTCCAAGAACTTCTGAGATGTGTTGTTTTACTTAAGATTTAAGACAACTCAGTATATTTCTGGTTGAGTTATACTAATATATAATTTCAGAAACAATATTAGTGACCCTTTAAAAAGATTTGCACAGCTGATCAACAATGTAACTTAAGTTATTCCATTCTTACTTCTATATTTACAAGTTCCTTAGAGTATGCCTAATTGTTAATAATTTTTTAGCCAAACTGATTTGGGTGAGTAATTTTTTGATAAGGATGTAAAATAATTTATAATTTTATGTAGTACTCTGTAATCCATAGTAAATAATGCTATATGTGTATAATTGGCAAGTATAATAGTAATAGAATACAATATAGTATAATATTGTCTATCAGATTTTTAAAATATTTTCCCAGAGAACATTTCTGATCAGCTTTCAGTGGAGATGCTATCAAAAACTTAAGTAATTGGAGGGGGCAGAGCCTAGATGGTCAAATGAGAGCAGTGAATTTTGAGAGCTCCATAAACAAGTATAATAATATAGGAAAATTTTATTATTTTCAAGTTTAAAGTGTCGGAAATCTATAAACTACTAACTACATAAATATCAATTTTGGTGGCGATATAAAAACATTTTCTTGTCAAGTAACTTGGAGATATATTGAGTCATTGAATATGAACAACTCAAGGAATTCTCACCCAGATGCTGCTTTGAAAAAAGAACTGCAATTGATGACATCTACCTTACAGGAACTATCTTTAAAGATGGATGGCTTTAAAAATTACTTAGAAAACCTCAGATTAAATTCTCAGAAACAAACTGATACTCTTAAGGAACTATTAGAGCAACACCATACAAAAAAAAAAAAAAAAAACAAATATAGAGACTTCTCTAAATTACATTGAAGGGAGACTCAAAGGGGAAGAATTCCAAAAATAAGTTCTGCTTAAACAGAATACATGGCTGCTTAACAAAATAGATGACTTAGAAAACAGGGAAAGGAGAAACAACATAAGAATCTTTGGTCTGCCTGAAAACACTGAAGGTGAAGACATTTCATTCTTAACAACCTGGATTCCTGAATTTTTAGACTTGAAAGAGGGACTTTCATTTGGAATTGACAGGGCGCATAGAGCACTGAGGAAACCTACTTCTAACTCAACAAATATTCCACCTAGATCCATAGTTATAAGATTTCTTTCATTTCTAGACAAGGAACTAATATTGAAATCTGCTTGGAGAAAATCACCATTAAAATACAATCAAAGCGTGATATGGTTTGACAATGATTATTCTTGCAGAATACTAGAACAAATGAAAAAACTCTGGCCAATAATAAAACTGTTGAAACAAAACTTCATTAAAGCACAGCTGGCCTTTCCAGCCAAGATAAAAATACTTTTTGCCAATGAGTTGAGAACCTGTAATGACTTAGAATAAGCTACTATATTCATCAAAAACAACAGTGTCTATCCCAGAAGAAATGGAATGGATGGCCCCTACACTTAAAAAAATAAAAGAAACAAATCCTTGGACTGATGCTAGAAGAAGCAAAAAAATGATTCCATGATAGCTGTCCCCAAAAAAATAACTCTTACAACTACATCTCTCAAAGTATCAACTGATATGGTACATCACTTGTCATCTGTTTTTTTATTTTTAAAAAAAGGAGGGATTCTTAAACAACTGAGAAACAGTAATGATTTATTCAGAATGTTCAAAGAGTCCAATAATTCTTCACAAACAAAGGTAGGTCAGGATAAGTTGCTGTTTACATTATATATAAGCGAAACAAAGCAACATAGAATACAAACACTGATGTTTCTAGTCCCCTACTTGAACTCAGTGAATACTTATTTTGTTCATTTTTAATTGATTTTACTTATAATAATTTAAGTAATTAACTAATTCAACAAGGTACCATTCATCAGAGATCAAACTCAAATGTAACAAATTAACATCATATATAATAGCAGTAACAGTAGAGTGTTTTGAAAAAAAATGTTGTCATGGAGACTAATGCCTTCTTCAGTTAAAGTATCATTTACAAATATCATGTATATTCTGGTTAAATAATAGTAGCAAGCTCTTAGTACAAATGTCATCATTATTCTGTCTAAATATAGTTAATATCAATTATGGCAGGTATCACAGCTATGAGTGCTGTTTGATCAGTCCTGATATGGTGTGCGTGGATGCAGCTAAGTCTGGCAGATAGTACAAATGTCATTATTATTCTGTCTAAACATAGTTAATATGAATTATGGCTGGTATCAAAGCTTTGAGTGCTGTTTGATCAATCCTGATATGGTGAGCATGGATGCAGCCATGTCTGGCAGCTAGTACAAATGTCATTATTATTCTGTCTAAACATAATTAATATCAATTATGGCAAGCATCAAAGCTTTGAGTGCTGTTTGATTAAGCCTGACAGGGTGTATGTGGATGCAGCTGTGTCTGGAAGCTGTCATATGTTGCTGTTTTTGTATCCAGGAAGCTGGTTTGTGGGTTGTGGCTTGTGATAGAGGTTTACTGATGCTTGTGTATTAAGAAGAGACATTTGGTATTTTAGCCCTGATCCACGGGAATGGGATGGAAAGAACTGTGATTTGGGATATTTTGGCAGAGGATGGTTTGTTTGTATGTCTGCTGAGTGAGCTGTGAGAGGGATGGAGGAGTGTGTTGTCTTTTGTTGTGGTGGCTTGTTGGGAGGTGTTTTTTTTTTTTTTGATCTGTTTGCTCTCTTTTCTTTTCCTGGCAGATGCCTTGCTGAAAGGGAGGGAATTTAGACTTGAAGTTGCAGTGATGTGAAGCTTTGCTTCAGGTGCATTGCAAGCCTCTGGTATGCAGTACACATACACACTAAAAGAAACAGACGCTCCCAGGTTGCAATGGTAATGGAGACAGAGTGATGATAATGCTTAATGGCTCTGAGGAGCCTTCGAGATGATACTCGGCAATGATGTTTTTGATTTAAAAAAAAAAATATATATATATATATATATATATATATATATATATATATATATATATAAAATAAAAGGGCTGTTTTAAACCACATGTACACATATTGATGGTCTCCCAACACTTCCTTTAGCTCATTAAGTTGATTCTTGATAAAATAATAATAATAATAATAATAATAATAATATTAAGCACAATTTTATATTTAAAATATATTTTGGTCCAAAAACATTAAGGACGTACATAACAGTGGAAGTCTGAGTTATTGTGAAAGACTAAGAGCACTTGGTTTTGTGCAGTACCCTTTGCAATGGTCTGGGAGGAGAGCTTGCTCAGACATGTTGGGCATATGGGGATAGCCTATTCTAGGGGTGTTTTGGGGTTTCCAAGAAGTGCTAGAGAGTCATCAGATTTCCTTCATGGAAATATCTGTGGGAATGGAAGGTGTGTTGAGTGGTTCACTGGCAGAGTAGCCACTGCATGGAACAGGCTGGTAAAATGGAACAGGACAAATACTGGTTTGGATATTTTAAGAACAGCCTGGAAATACACCACATTAAGTAGTGAATGGTATTCTGGCAAAACTGAATAGCCATTGTTGCCCGTGCTTGAAGTACTGATATGTGTGTATGTAAGGATGGAAATATACTTATAACAAATAAGAAACTAGAAGGATCTCATAATTTAACGTCTATGGACTGTATAAACATGCTTGGAAGGACCTGATAATAAGAATAAACATTACCTCTTGTGGTCTCTCAAATAACTAAGCAGCAGCCATAAAAAAAAAAAAACAACACACAATAGTTATGTAATATTTGATTTTAGTAAATCTAGACATAAAATATATAACTGTCATATAAGATAAAGCAGTCTGTTGAATTTAGATATTAAAGACAGGATTTAATAACATGAGCTTGTGTATAATAACACTACTGTCTTAACTTGTCATAAATGACATACACTATATATTGAACATCAAGGGGAAGCATGATGATTTTCTTATATAATTAAATGTGCATAACAAGTGATATAATTGCTCTAACTTGAATTGTGGTTTTGTAACACATGTTGACCATACATAAAACTTAAGCTTTACCAAAGTAACTAATGTTTTATACATGACATCAAACTGACAAAGTTGTTCAAGGGAAACAATAGAAGCCTGAACTAGGAATGTCACAGAATGTAACATTCTAAACAAATAGTATTAAATTGACAATAATCACTCAGTTTAACCTTTGCTGATTATACAAAATAGAATGTTGCCATTTAAATCTAAAAACTTTCAGTATATGCCATAAAATGGCAATTTATGAATATGGAAAGGGAACTTGCAATCACTAATCACAATAAGTGAATTTGTCATTTTTAACCTATAATTTCATTCATTTTATAATAAGAAATGACAGATATGAAAATCCTTATGTGTAGGAAATGGGGTGGGGGAGAGCGATGCACTGATAATTAAAATGCACTAACTTTCATCAATGTTTACATAAAACAAACTTGATGCTTTAAGTAAGTTAGCAACAAACAAAGTGATTACTTAAATGCTGACAAACAATGAAATATAACTTCTGATATAGCCAGTAAAATACATTGTATTATAAACATTTGGTATAAATATTATTACCATCTATTTATATTAAGTAATAAGTTTTCAAAGACTTCATCAATAAGGGTGAATATGTTAAATAACTGTGTGCTATAATCTTTTACTGAGGTTTTATATATGATACATCCTACTTTGCTATGACTACATTACTTGCCATCCATCTTTCATGTAAATATTAATTGCTTATACAATAAGTACACATTTATATTGTATTAAAATTCTGTCTGATCTACAATAATACTATATCTGTTCAAAATAATATAAATATTGCTTATTCCTATTACAAATATTCTCCATATGATAATTCAATTTATGGAGCTCAGATGTTCTGGATTGTCAAGGTATGAATGATAATCTGATGAACTTAGGTTTATCCATCAGATTAGGAATGATTTTTATTCCACTGCTAGTGCAGATCTTAGTTTTGTTAACATTTATTAATTTCACTTTGTTATTTCACAAAAACAGTTTTAGTATGCTGGACCAAAACATTACTTTATTGGTCAAAAGTATAAAACTGACATTTTCTTTAAAAGCTCAAACATATACTTTATAGCTATAAGAGGCAAATGTTTAATAGTCACAATAAAACAAAAAATACATAGTCTAAATAACATAAGATGGATTTAACTTTATTATCTTTAAATACCAATGGCTTAAACAATCCTAGCAAGAGATCAAATCTACTGAAATATTTACAACTGAACAAAGCACAAATTGTCTTCCTTCAAGAAACTCATTTCAAAACAAATGACAATTACAAATGGAATCTTAAGGAATATATGATATTGGTGTAATCCACTTATAAGAAAAAGACAAAAGGGGTAACAATTTTATGGAAAACAAATGTGATTAACCCAGAAATAATTTATAAGTATAAGGATAAAGAAGGCCTTATGGCATTAGTAATAGTCAAATATAAGAGAGTATGTACGCTAGCCAATCTATACTGGTTCCCAGGCATTGGATCAGGAACTGTTAAAAACACTTGGATTTCATTTCCAATAATTATAAAGGCAACTTAATATTAGGAGGCAATTGTAACTGTATATTTGATATTTCTGAAACTACAAATAAAAGAACACTGCATGCATCTTCTGTATCAAAAGCTTTAAACAAGTGGGTAGAATCATTTCATCTTGTAGATACTTTCAAATTTAAAGAAGATAAATCTTTGTTGTTTTCCCATCAAGATCACAAGATTTGGTACCCAAACTAGAATAGCTAAAATGTTTGCTGCCCAAGACTTACAGTCTAAAATCATTAATTTCTCAATCACTCCCTGCCCCTTTTCAGACCACAATTCATTGATAGTAAAACGTTAAATGGGTACAAACAATTAATGTTTAACTCTAGAATTCCAGCATATATAACTAAAATTAAAGAGTTCAAACCCTGGTTATTATCTGAATTACAGTTCTTCTTAGATATTAATACACCACAGAGATAAATAAAATAATGATATGGGACTCATTAAAAGCTTACGTATATGGTAAAACGCTAACTTGGTATAAAAAAAAATCAGAGAATGGGATTCTGAATTATTAGATCTACACTCCAAACTTTTGTCAGTAAAAGCTGAAAAAAAAACAAAATCATTTGGAGATGAAAAAGAAAGTAGAAGTATTAAACAATGTATACAAAGAAATTCTAACACATAAAACTAGTTTAGCTTTAAAAAAAACTAAAAATTACTACCTTGGCCACTTCTTCCAAATATCTACATAATTTATCCACAAGAATCAAACTGCAATCATAAGCTAATTACATTAAAAGTATCTTCCATGAAAAGAAATGGAAAAATGTCTTGGATATAGGTGACATTCTTGATGCCTATAGAAATCACTATATGGAACATTTCCAAAAGGAAAATATACATATTGATCAATTAAATCTAGATGAAAAATGTTCTAATATAAAAAAAAACAGAAAAATTAAAACTAGATCTGCAAGCACCCACATCCTACAAAGAAATTATAGAGACAATAAAAGAGGGTAAAAATAATAAAGCTCCAGGTATAGATGGCATAATTATGAAAATATATAAACTTGTTCCTTAAAAGATACTATCCCTCTTCCATAAAACTTTATTAGAAATTCAGTCACAAGCTTTAATACCACCCTCTTGGAGATATTCCTTATATATACTATATATATACTATATTAACTAACAGAATGAAAAGACCACTATCCAAAATAATAAATAATGATTAAACTAGATTTATATATCATAGACACACACATGACAATATTACAAGTATATTTTCTCTTATAGATTATGTTAATAAAGAAAATAAAGAAACACTCATAATTGGCTTAGATATAGAGAACTCCTTTGATTCCCTAAACTGGGACTATTTTTTCAAAATTCTGGTGTTATTTGAATTTCCCCCTTCCTTTGGTCAGCTACTAAAGAATATATATACAAATAATTTAGCGTATGTTAAGCTAGGCCCTTTCACCTCTGAATCTATACATATTACAAAGGGTACTAAACAAGGATATTCCATGTCACCAATTCTATTTGCTTTGGCTATTGAAATATTGGCAGATTCAATACGTAACAATACAAAAATCAAAGGAGTAGATGTTTATGAACAATACAATCCTAAAGTAATGATTTTTGCTGATGACATATTATTAACATTATCCAATATAAAAGAGACTTTAGAAGAATTAGATATTTTAATTGACACATTTTATAGGACTTCAGGACTCCATTTCAATAAATCAAAATCAAATTTTTTTATTTTTAAATAAAAAAAGAATTGCAGACAAAGGGGAATCACATTATAGGGAAACAAGAATCTACCTTAAAATATCTAGGAATTGAGTTATGCAACGATAATAATAAATTAGTCTAAAAAAACTACAATAATATCATCAATACAATTAAAATCTATGTGGAAAGTGGAACAAAATAATATTAACATTTGAAGATAGACTACAGTTAATAAAAATGGTTTTACTACCCAAGATTTTATATATAGCTTTGGCAATACAGCTGTTACCAGAAAGGAATATATTCTAAGAACTAAACTCTTGCCTAATAAATTTTTTATGGTTTCCCAAAAGAAATAGAATAGCTTTAATACATCATATCAGACCATGGAAACAGGGAGGATTAAACTTTCCTGATATAGAAACATATACAAAAACATCAATATCTAAAACAATCTCAGATTGGATAAGTCCAAATTATTCTGCAAATTGGAAAGAATTACTAACTGTAATATCAATAAATTAATTTGATTTACAAACAAAATTTCAAATAACAGATAAAAAATTGCCATGGAACATATGTATTAGTATGCAGTACAGCACAACTAAGCCCACTAAAACTCATATGATTAATTATTACATTGACTCATTTAGGGAAATTATTAATGTAAATATAGATTTAAAAATCTGGTATGATCTTTTAACACCACTCATAGTTACAAAGAGCTATCCACATAAAATATATAGAGAAATAATTAATTCCTGGGAACAGAAAGGATTTGTTTGTTGGTTTCAAGGTATCAAAAAACTAAAAGTTATGGATATGCAAACAGAAACAACATACAAAATTCCACAACAAGATTGGCTAAATTTCCAAAGAATTCTGATGTATTTGCAAAATTTATGCAGAATAATTACTAATTCTTCATTTAAAGAAATGCCTAAACTTACAAAATACCTATATGAAATTATATATAATGATTATGACACTGTAAATACTATTTCAAAATTTTACAAGATATTGATAAATTATAAAACACCCACATCCTCATATTGGAATTATATAAAAAAGGACACGGATTACAGCTAATTGAAGAAATTAAATCAAATATTTTATTATCAATAAACCATGCATCCTTTACACAATACTGGAAAGTTTTTAATCGGAAATGCTTGCACAGAGCATTATTAACTCCAGATAGAATTACTAAAAGTAATTCTTCAAAGGGAATATGTTGGAGGTGTGAGCAAATACACAATGCAGATTGGAATCACATTTTTTTCGACTTTAAAATTAAGCCATTTTGGAATGGTATTAAAAACTTTTTACAAGCTTTATTTAATGAATCATTTAACTTATCTAAAGCTCTAGTGTTATTAAATGTGTACAAAGGTCCTCATTTGAATGAGTCAAATATGTATTTAGTATGGACAATATTTGCACTCTCAAGGAAATGTATAACAAGAAGATGAAATACAAACCCAATACCGGCTTTGGAAGACTTCTACAGCCTACTGAAGCCACAGCATTGCTGTACATTAAAATTAAAGAATTAAGTATTAATCCTAAGCCATTTATTAACAATCCATGGAAAAAAGTCTTATCACTGATTGACACTTTACAATAACTGAACAGATACTTTATAGGTAAAACAATCCAGTTATCAGAGTGTAATTGTATATATTGAGCTCTGTTATAGTGTCAGGCTGATGTAAATAGTGTACATAGTTATTTAAGATGTTATATACAAATACTATGGAATTTTTTTAACTGTATTTAAAAAATAAAAAAAAATTGAGGAAAAAAAACTTAAGTAATTCTGATAAATACAGGTTAAAACTCTCTGCAAATTTATACAAAGTGCAACAAAGTCCAAAAGGTTTAGGATTTTGCTTAAAAGTGTTTGCATAAGTATTTTTATACCCCAAGCAGACTTTAAAGAATTTTTCCGCAGGTAGATAGAAAATGCTGGAGGTATGATGGGAAAGAGAGAGAGATGTAACTGGGAACATGTTTTGGGGAGTATGGTGAGTTAGCAGACTTTTAAACTACACTACAGAGTACTTTGTCAGAAATATTGGGGGGGGCAAATTGCTGTAACTACGGAAATTATTCTATTGATCTGGGACAAAGGATCTGAATTTCCTGGACATAGTAAGACCTTATTAAGTTTAGTGCTATTGACTGCCAAAAAGCAATAACTACAAAAGGGAATTAAAAATCTAAACCAACTGCAACTGGACTACTGAATGTTGTTTAAGACATAAAAGAACTGGAAATGAGATATTAAGAAAAAGGAAGGAACAAATTACATAGAAATAAATGGAAGTTATGGTAACATTACCTGCAGAATATTGTTCAGGAGGTGGACTGAGGTTTAAAAGAAGGCAGAGATTGTGCAATATATTTAATGTTAGAATATATGACAATTATAAAGAAAAAAATCTATGTAATATATAATGTATGAAAAAACATTATTATGTGTTTTTTCAGTTAATTTACGTCTGCCTATGTCTTAAGTGAAAATTTAATAAGACGTTTAAACAAAGGGTACCCACCTTTTATTCTCATGTTAAAAACATAACATTAAGGAAGCATGGTCAGAAAAGCATCAAGGAAAAACAGTCTTACTAGAGAACAAGTCATGAAATGAGACTTTTGCTAGCTTCTTTGCTCTAAAATCCAAATAAGTATAAGCTTGTTGATTGGGATGCATCTAAAGTCGGGAAAAATGACTTTAAGAAAATTATTAATCTTGTTTTCAATTAATTTAGTCTATATTTGTTAAAATGCATATTAAATTCACCTGTGAAAATAATGTTGCAAACTTTCAAAAGGAGGTTTATTTTAAAAGCCTCAAACTAGAAAATGAGACCTATATTGAACTGATAACACTGACAGCAAACGTTAAATAAGTAGACTGCAGAGAATTTTTCCACAGGTAGATAGCAAATGTTGGAGGTGTAACAAGGAAGAAAGAGGTAATTGGGAACATATTTTCTGGGAGTGCAGTGAGTTGGCAAACTTTAAGGATTCCCTGAGGGATGCACTGCCGCAGACAATGGGTGGGCAGACTGGTGTGACAAGGTAGATTATTCTTCTGAGCTATGATACAGAATCAGAATTGCCTAGATATGGTAAGACCTTGCTGTCTCTAATTAAGATGGCTGCAAAAAAAGCAATTATTAGAAAATGGAAATCAAAATATAAACCAACTATATGAGAAGTAGTGAATATAGTAACAGAGATAAAACAATTGAAATTGAGATCTTTAGGAAAAAGGTAGGTGCAAGCTACAAAGGAAAAAAATGGGAATTGTGGGAACAGTACATACAGGGGAGAAATGAGATTTAATAGAAGGCAGGACTTAAATGAGATATGTAATGTTTGACTGAAAACAATTGGGTTGATTATAAGTGATAAATAATGTTTACAACTGGGGGGGTGTCAGTATGGTTGGAGGGTGGCCTAATGGTTAAGGTGTTTGCCTTACAAACACAAGGGGCAGGGTTTGAGTCTCACAAGGGATAATTGGCTAGGCTTAAAATGGCCCACAAGGGCAATTAGCCTAGTACTAATCTATGAATCTATGAATCTATGAAAATGCTTGCAACTAGGATTGTGTTGGTGTGGTTTGTTTTAATTTATATAAATGTATGATTACTTATGTCATAAGTGATGGTTTAATAAAGATGTTTCTTGTTTAAAAAAGGGGCAGGAATTGAATAATCTATGTAATGTTGATTAGGCTATATGATGTACAACAATCGGTCTACTTCATTTGATCGAAAAACCATTTGATTGAAAACCAGTATTCAAGGCAAATAACAGGGATTTGTCTCCCTCCCCAATGTCGTGTGACTCTGGAGTTGGTATATATAGTTGGGGGGGTGTGGGGGGCACAGTAACCACCTATTTCTGTTTAAAATGTGTACTTTTTGTTTTATTTTATTCTTTTAAAGGAAAACAGATGGGGGGCTGCACCCCCCCAACTATATATACCAACTCCAGGGTTGCACGACATTGGGGAGGGGGACAAATCCCAGTTTTATGCCTTGAATACTGGTTTTTGATCAAATGAAATTTCGATCAAATGGGTTTCGATCAAATGGTCTTTCAATCAAATGAAGTAGACCCACAGCAATATATGTGAAGCATAATGTTTGTGGATTTTAACTTGTCAATACAGTTTAATTACTTTTTATAAATGTAAATGTGCCTATGTCACAAGTGAAAATTCAATAAAGTTGTTTAAAAAAAGTCCATGTAGTTAACTTTAAGAGTTAAATTATGTCATGCACCAGAAAGTCTAGCAAAAAATCTTAAGGTCTGTGCTATTAAAATTGCAACTCTAAGAGTTTTATGATAGTAATGAAGTCCAAACTTGTCCAAACATAAACAATGTTATAATATATACATTTGGATTAAACAGAACACACCATTGCCTATCCCTCAGAGAATAAAACTGGTTATAAATATCACATCACCTTGCTCTCTCAACTAATTACTATAGACAAACTTTTCTATAAACCAGAAAATTGCCCACCTCTTAACAACTTAATAGAACACTACTCCAACAGAATTTTATGCTCTAGAGAAAAAACACGATAACTCAATTTAATACTGCATGCAACACTCTGTATACATGTAGTGTAGCTAAACTATGGAACCACATCTCATTGCACTACTAGACTACTACAGAAATCCATTCAGAATGCAAACGCACATAAACTTTAGTGAACATATTAATAGATCTGCTTTTGCACATTTTCAAGATAAATGCCACTGGTATCTGCAGCTTGCCATATCAAATTATTTCTCTTCATTAAAAATCATATGCCCCACAAATACTTCAGCACTACTGGAATAGGTTAACTAGCCTCTCCCAGCCATATAGGTATAGTTTTACGACCCTACTTGGCCCCCACATATATATTCCTAATATATGTCTATAGTGATAGCTATATATACATATTTGCTGAAGAGATTTCAAGCCTGCATAAACTAAATCACTGCTGGTTATTCCCTGCTGGTTGAGGAAAGTAAACCTTTTTTTTGTCTGTGACTGATACAGTTGCTTTCTGTTTACCTACTCCATTTTGTTTTCTGTTTTAAGAAATTTAATTGGCCTGGTATTTTTGTTCTTAATGAGAGACAGACACCTAAATTATCTAGGCTGCACATTTCACATGTTCTTTTTTTTTTGTTTGTTTGTTTATTGGTTAATTGTCTCTTGAGTGATACTTAAATACACAGTAAATTTCTGACATTTTGTCTTTTGCTGAAAAGATTTCAAGCCTGTATAAACTGAAGCACTGCTGGTGATTTTAAACCTAGTGATTTTAAGCTGCCCACCCCTACTGTAAATTGACCTTAATAAGCTACACTGCTATTGATATACTGAATTGTTTGCTTTTCCTTGTGCTTGTATTGAAAAAGTGCATTTTGACTCTCATTGTTCTACTGATTTAATTGATCTGAATTCATTATCTAACTAGCTGTTGGATAAAGTAGCATATTTTTGCACTCTAGCAATCACTTGCTTTTACATCAAGAGATCAATTCATAAAGAGACAATAGGGATATATGCATATCTCCAAAATATAAAACAATGTCTAGAAGATTTAGGATCTTTGCTTGGAAGTATTTACTTTTATTTTTATACCCAAAGTACACTTTAAAGATTTTACCTCAGGTGGACAGCAAATGTTGCAGGTATGACAGACAAGAAAGAGGTGGCTTAGAACATATTTTTTGGGAGTATAGGGGGCTGGTCGACTTTAGGGATTTCCTGCGAACAACTCTGTCAGAGATGCTGGGTGAGCAGATTGGACTGACTGGGGAGATGATTTTTTTTTTTTTGAGCTATGATACAGAATTGGAATTGCCTAGACATGGTAAAACATTGGTGAAGCTAATTATGGTGGCTGCCAAAAACAGCAATTACTAGAAAATGGAAATCAAAGTCTAGACCAACTCTACTAAGAATTAGTGAATACAGTAACAGAGATAAAAGCAACTGGAATTGAGATTTTTAGAAAAGGAATGGACCATCTACATAGAAAAAATGGGAACTGTGTGAACAATATATGCAGAGAAGGAGCGAAGTTTAAGAGGCTGGATTTGAATGAACCATATAATGCTTAACTTACAATGACTGGCTAGATTATAAGTGATGTATGCTTCCAACTACAGTTGTTTCAATGATGTATGTGATGTATAATGTTTGCAACTAAAGTGGTGTCAATGTTGTTTGTTTTTCATTTATATAAATTTAAAATTGCCTATATCATACATGATAATCTGATAAAGATGTTTATTGAAAAAAATAGAGGTCTTAGTGCACTTGGAGGTAGTCTGGTCTGTGTAGATTGGGGAAACACTGGAGATTTCTGCATGCAGTTTTATTGGCTGGAGGGCTTATTAAATCAGTTTATCTTGTTTTATGTGCCTTAATAAATTCTGTACAACTTAGTGGCTCTTGTCTCATTTATCCAAACAAAGTAGTTTTATTGAATAAACTGAAAAAAAATACAGGTTCCCAATGGCAAACTAAGTTTGCTCAACACTTTACTCTTTAGTGTACAGTTTATTTAACGCTTTCAGCTATCAAGACTTTATCAGAAAACTAAAACATTTTCAACACTAAAACCACATCTTAAATACCATTCACTAAATACATTCAATAAAACACTTAATTGATTAAAACTAATAATTAAACAATTACTATAAAACTAGTCATTTTCATATAAAATCGTGTTCAACTATCACTTTAACACTTTTAACTTTCTGTATTTCAAAAAACATTTAATATTGATGGAATTATTTATTCCAGGTGGTTTGTCTGCCCCCAACTTTCTCTGCCATGCAGTTTCCCTCTATTCTAAATGTTTTTTGAAATCACCACCCCTTCAGTCAGCAGTAACAATCTCCAATACAGAAAATAAATTTTTTTTTATATTTTTCATATACCAAAGTATGTTTAAATAAAGCATTTCTTGAGTCTTTTGTCTTGATAATATAAATGTGCTCTCTAATACGCTCCATGAGAGTTCTAATTGTCATTCTGACGTAAAAAGCATCACATCCATCACAACTACTGATATAAACTACCCCTCTACTTCTGCATGTCGAATAACAAGGAACCCTAAACAGGAATTCTTAGTTCACTATTATGTGAGGTTTGTAGATGACCTGTTTTTTGTATTTTAGAAGGGACAGACAATGAAGTGAGTTTATTGACATAAATGAAAAATCTAGTTTCATCAAGCTGATAAAGGGAGAGGTAGGTCATACAGTGAGTTTCTTAGATGTGAATATAAGTTGGGATGAAGAAACAAGACAATTCAATAGTAACGCGCATAGGAAAGATACTTTTACAAGCAGTTATTTACATTTCAAAAGTAGCCATCCTTTACATATTAGAAAGAATATTCCTAAAGGACAGTACATCAGAGTTAGTCGTATGTCTACCAATGAAAAAGAAGTTAAAAGGGAGTTTGACTTTATAACAAATTTATTTGCAAATAGAGCATATGATAAAAAGTATTTGTACATAATAAGTCCATAGGTAGGTACTGGGCTATCTGCCTGAAGGCATATATTAGCCCAGCCGCATTGTGCGGTATTCACAGCCCCTTTGGTTAGTTCCCTAGGCCCTTGATCTAGCAGCTAGTACCATTGGCCCCTATCTAGTAGAGCTGTTGGTATGATCCCTGGTGTGCACTTTCTGTTACCAATCCACTCGTCAAGGTTCCTCTTGAAGAGTGATAGTGAGGGGCTCTGTCTTATGTAGATCGGGACTTTGTTCCATAGCAAGGGAAGTCTTTGCGAAGGGACTCTATCCCTCCAGCATGCACTATTCATTGTTGTGCTGAGGTTTATATCCCTAGAGCATGTAGCTCGAGTAGATTTGATTGTGCTAAGATGGAGCATGGTCAGCAGTTCTGGGTTGGACATGGCTCTGTATGTTAGACAGAGATCGCCTCTGAGAAGGCAGTATACAACAGAGAAAAAGCCTTAGTTTTTTCAATTGTGCTGCATAGGGCAACTGTTTGAGGCCAGTAATCCTCTTAGTGAGGTATCTCTGTGGTCTCTCCAGCTGCTGGAGATACCTGGCCAGGTACATTCCAATTGGTGCATTGTACTCAATAATGGGTCTGATGAGGGAAGAGTAGAGGGGCACCACTACATCCTTAGATCTTGATGTGAACCCTTTCGTGATCAGATGGGTCACATAGAAGGATTTTCTAACCACCTTGGCAACATGGTTATCAAAGGAAAGCTGACTATCTACTTGGGTCCCTAGATCCCTTATTACTTCTTCAGATTTCAGGGGGTTACCTCCTATGTGGTAGTTTGCGGTTTCTCTGTTTTTTCCAAAGGGGATTACTACGCATTTTTTAGCATTTAGCTTGAGACCAGGGCTTTGACACCATGCATCAGTCTCATTAAGGCCCTTCTGGAGGATACCCATGTCAGCCGGAGACCCTATTATAGCACCCAGTTTGCAGTCATCTGCAAACCTGGTCAGCCACAGCCCTTCAGTGCTTGCCTGTACTTCTGAAAAGTATATGCCAAACAGGAGGGACCCCAGGACAGAGCACTGAGGCACACTGCTCATTATTGGTCTGGATTCAGACATAGATCCCACTACTCTTACTTTGTGGGATCTATCTGAGAGCCAGTTTGTGATCCATCTTATGACGTAAGGGTTTATGCCCAGGTTGGTAAGTTTATCAATAATACCCAAATGGGGAATGGTGTCAAATGCTTTAGCAAGGTCAAGGTAAACCGTGTGTACCTCCTTTCCCTTATCTATAGCCTGAGTAACTGTCTCAAAGAAGTTCACCAGGTTCAGGAGGCATGATCTGCCCTTGATGAAGCTGAACTGTGTGGGTCAAGTGTTTGGAGGTTCCCAATCTCTCCATTTATGAGTTCCATAATGATTCGCTCCATTGCCTTACAGATCAGACTGGTCAGGCTTATTGGTCGGTAGTTCCCAGGGCCGGTTGTGGGCCCACCCTTGTGCAGCAGAACCAGCATTGCTGTGCACCATTCTATGGGCACATATCCTGTCGAAAGGCTGAGACTGAACAGGGTATTCAGATGCGGGGTTAATTCATTTTGGAGCTCGCGTATGACACAGCCTGGGACATGATCTGGTCCAATGGAGGCAGTGTTTTTAGCTTTAGATAGAGCCTTATTAACCAACGTATCAGTAATAATTGGAGTGCTCAAAATTTCTTCAATAACTTAGACAGTCTCTCACATTTATTGCAGTATTCTTCCATTCTTAATCTAGCTACTTTATAGTTTGCTCAACCAAACGGATCATGCTTGTTGTTTAATACTGAATGAATATCATTATAATGAACCAGTTTATTTAGACCTTTGTTTGTGAGTATTATTCTCACCACCAGATGACCGAATTTGCAAGTCAATAACAGTAGCCCTCTCCTCATCAGAACTCATCAATGTCTCACTTTCAACCACTTTAGTGGACATTAACACTTTCAAAGACTTTTGTATGTCCGATAAAGAAGCCAAAAAGTATGTAAAATACCAGTTTCATTCACTGTGGGTGTAGGATGCACAGATAAATCCAATAAAGGATCCATAGCCTCCACCATTGGGTACACATAAAAAGAAACAAAGAGTAAAGTGTCAAGCAACCTTTTTTGTCTAGTTTGCCATTGGGAACCTGTATATTTTTTCAGTTTGTTGGAGTGGATACTGATTACACATATTTTTGTTCGACTTTTATTGAATAATCACACTCTTATACGCTGTTTAAAGTACACTGCTGTATTCGTATCTTGAAGTTTGATTGTGGTACCTGTGATGCCCGTGCCCTGGCCCAGCAATCAAGGAGCCTCAATCCTCACCACTAACACCAGAGAGGGCATCTCATATATAAGGAAAGGATAACAAATACACACAGTAAAGTGCAATTTCCCTTAAGAGTACACAGAGATCACAGTCAGTCCGGGGCTGGTCGCTCCCTTGCTCTCCAGGTCCCCAATAAAACTCCCCACTGGCACAGCTATAGGGTCCAGATCTCAGCCTAGTGGGCAAGATAAAACCTCTAGCACCCTCTCTGTACAACCAGTGCTTCATGTCCCTGCCCAAGTAGCTGACATACACACACTTTGAGAAGAGTTTATACAACCACACAGACACTCATGGGGAAGGCTAGCACAGGTTTTCCAGCTGTGCCCCTTTTACCCAGACTATATGGTAGTAGCAGCTGCCACCACCCACTAATAATTATCAACTACTCAAAGGCCCTTAAAAGGGTGTCCAATTATTACTGTGCAATATTATTATCCAATTGGTAGTATAACCCAGGGCTAAAGCTATTACAGTGGCTTTGTACAGTTTTAACAAAGGCATGCAAGTACTCTTAAGAGCTTATATTACCTCTACACAAACCAGCCACAGTTAAAAGGTTTTAAAATACTTAATAATAAATAATTAAAACCACAAGACAATACTTTCTACTATACAGTGCTAGTCAAGAGTTCAGAGATCACACAGAAATACTTAAAATAAATCAGTAGTACAGTTCTGACATCACAGAAAAGCACTTAGTCTAATCTTTCTAGTTCCTAGCTATTTCTAAAAGAAAACACAAGTCTAAGATAACTTACTTATATGGCAAGACAGTGCTGTAAGTTGGATGATCAAGAGAAAAATGCTTAATGCCTTCTGATTCTCTCTATTTAAATAGCTGTTTTCAGTCCTGATTCCCATTACATCATTTTTACACTTTCCCGGGGTTCCCAGGCTGACAGATACTACATTCTTTTGTTATTTTGCAGCTTCAGGAAGCTGCATCAATAAAAGACATTCCACATGTAAACTCTAGTAATTATTCCTTAAGTTAGAACAATAGGCAGGATGCCTTCATTTAGCCCGGCCGGAGCTGAATTGTAAACATCAAAGACAGTCATGAAATAATTTGAACTTCAAAGGACATACAATAAATGCTTGACTTAGCTTTCTTTACAGCAGAGGGCAATGTTGTTACATTGTTTTAAGTTCAACATTTCACAGCATATTCTTTCAATTAAGAAAACAAGTATGTAATTCAACATTCATAGTTACAAATGACAGAATTATGTACCAAATTCTATTTGACTAGACTGGCAGCCTTCACATCCCCCCCCCCCCCCGGAGAACTCAAGCTAGTTTTTCAAGTGACCCTTGAGAAACGCCGTTCGAGAGGGTTAGGTCTATCTGAGTTTACCTCACCCCATTCCCTGTCTTGAGACCTTATCTGCACTGGCATTGCTACTCCCACTGCAGTGCTGCACTGACATGTCATATGCTTGCAACCCTAGGCTCCATCTTAGCCATCTTGGCTGGCTCTGTTTAACCATGTTAGGGGGTTGTGTTCTGTCATAACAGTGAATTTCCTTCCATACAGATAAGGCTGGAGTTTCTGCAATGCCCACACAACATTCCTTTTCTACAGCTGCATAGCATTCCTCTCTGGGTTGGAGCCTATGACTGAGATAAACCAATGGGTGCTCTTCCCCCTCTGAAGAAATCTGCCCCCACCCCATGGTTCAAAGCATCCACCTGCACAACAAATTCTATGCTGTAATCTGGACTGGCTAACACAGGTGGTCCTCCCAAAGCTTCTTTAAGCTTCTGGAATGCCTGCTCACATGCTGGGGTCCACACTACCTTATCTGGCCTGTTCTTCCTTGTCAGGTCTGTGAGGGGAGCAGCTGTGGTACTATAACTGGGGATGAACTTTCTGTAGTACCCTGCTGTCCCTAAAAATGCCCTCACCTGCTTTTTAGCAACAGGTGCAGGCCATGCCTGAATGGCTTCAACTTTGGCAGGTTCTGGCCTTATCTTACCACTCCCCACTCTATGACATAGGTAGGAGACCCCCGCAATACTCACCTGACATTTGCTCAGCTTAATGGTCAACCCTGCCCTCTGTAGTCTGCCCAGCACCTCTCTGAAATACTGAAGGTGCTCTGGCCAGGAATGGCTGTAGATGGCAATATCATCTAGGTAAGCAAGGGCAAACCCTCCTGCTCTTGCTAGGATATCATCTACCAGCCTCTGGAAAGTTGATGGGGCATTCTTCATCTCAAAGGCCATCTTTGTGTACTCATACAAGCCAAAAGGAGTCACAAAGGCTGACTTCTCTTTAACACTGGGAGTCAATGGCACCTGCCAGTAACCCTTGGTAAGATCAATGGTTGTAAGATACTTATTCCCACCCAGCTGCTCTAAGTCCTCATCTGCCCTAGGCATGGGGTAAGCATCTGACTCTGTGTGACTATTTAATTTCTTGTAGTCCACAAAGAACTTTGTGCTGCCATCCTTCTTTGGCACCAGCACCACTGGGAAGGCCCAGGGACTGTTGGACTCTTGAATCACTCATAGTTCCAACATCTGCTGTACCTCCTCCCTCAGGGTCTGTCTGAATCTCTCAGGTACTCTATAAAGGGCCTGGCTAATAGGCCTTTGGGGTCCTGTATCCACCTTGTGCTGCCTCAGGTGGGTGCACCCTGGTTTCCCAGTGAACATGTCCTCAAATTCCTGCAACACTGCTCGGATGTCTCGAACCTGGGTAGGAGATAGTTGCTGGAACATTGCTACCCCTTCCACTGAGGTGTCAACCCGAGTCTCACTGAGAAGATTAGTCCCCAGATCTCCCTCAGACTCCTCCTGCAATCCACTGCAAATGCTCAGCACAAGGGCCTCCCTATCATGTAAGGTTTCATCATGTTAACATGGTACAATTTGTGCCCCTGCCTTCTGCCTAGCAGTTCAACCATGTAGTTAACATCACTTACCTTTCTTACCACCTTGTAGGGTCCCTACCAAGCTGCTTGCAGCTTGTTGTGTCTGACAGGAATGAGAACCATTACCTGCTGCCCCACAGCATACTCTCTAGCTCGAGCATTCCTGTCATACCACATCTTTTTCTGTTGTTGGTCTACTGCCAGGTTCTCCTGGGCCAAGCCCATGAGTTCCCTGAGCCTTGGCCTGAGGTTTAGGATGTATGCCACAACAGACTCCTTGTGAGACTCACACTCAGCTTCCCAATCATCTTGAATTAAATCTAGAGGTCCCCTCACCCTATGCCTATACAGCAACTCAAAGGGTGAAAAACCTGTGGATTCATGGGGAACCTCTCTGTAAGCAAACAACAAATTGGGCAAATATTTGTCCCACTGCCTCTTAAACTGATCTGCAAATGCCTGTAGCATGGACTTGATTGTGGAGTTTAACCTCTCAACAAGACCATTAGTCTGGCAATAGTAGGGGGTGGTCTTCATGTGCTTCACCCCACAGGACTTCCACAGACAAGCCAGCAGGTCTGACATGAAATTGGCACTTCTGTCAGTCTTACCCTGCTAAAAATCTCTAACAAAGCATTTGCCACCTTCTCTGCCTCAATGGAGGACAAAGCCACTACCTCAGGGTATCATGTAGCATACTGAAGATGCAAAAACCAAATGGCTGCAGGTACACTGAGGTGCCCAAAACACACAACAACAGCAAAAGTAAATTAAGGCACCAAAGTTACACACTAGAAATCAGTCACTGTACTTTATTGCAGAAGACAAACTGTAAGCGCTTTCACAACTTAATGTTGCTTCATCAGACCACATCACTACAACTGATGCTTGATTAAATACTAGGACAATTAGTATGACATCACAATTTAAAGAGATATTACTCCACTAACATAAGTACATATATCAATATCCATAAGAAAAATGCATAAAATATATAGAAAGGTGTACATTTACACACAATAATATTTAAAAAAGGGGGAAATGTCATCCCTGATGGTTATTAAAATATATATATGTACATATATACACATTTTGTGCACATATAACCATAATAGTACAATAAAAAATATATAAAAAACTAATATTTAGTGTTTAAGGTGCCTTACCTTAAGGTAAGGAACTAATGAGGTGCAGCCATTCAAACCAGGATATCTATCTGCTTGTAATTTAGTGATCCATTGTTGTTCTAATTCTTCAGTGTGGTTTTCTACATCACCACCTCTGTTTGTCCTTACTATTTGTTGTAAGATTAAAAATTTAAAACAATGACTACTGTCTGTATTCAGGGCATGATTAACTAGAGCATTTGATTGCTTCTGGTTCCGTATATCCCTTATATGTTCTAACATTCTTTCTTTAAAGCTCCTATTTGTTTTGCCTACATAATAGGCATGGCATGCTTGGCAAAAACAAAAATAAACAACATTGACACTTTTACAATCATAGTAATTCTTCGTATAAAGTTTAAAAACATTTTTGTGTCTCTAAGAACTGTATAACAACTATCCAAGAACTCATGTAAAATGCCTTCTACATAAATAGATAGAGGCTCAGTGCACCATCCTGCTCCTGATACGATGGGGCATAAAGGAGGAGTTCCTTACCTTAAGGCAAGGTGCCTTAAACACTAAATATGAGTTTTTTATATATTTTTTTATTGTACTATTATGGTTATATGTGCACAAAATGTGTGTATATGTACATATATATATCTATATATATATATATATATATATATATATATATATATATATATATATATATATATATTAATAACCATCAGGGATGACATTCCCCCCTTTTTTAAATATTATTGTGTGTAAATACACACCTTTCTATATATTTTATGCATTTTTCTTATGGATATCGATATATGTTCTTATGTTAGTGGAGTAATATCTCTTTAAATTGTGATGTCATACTAATTGTCCTAGTATTTAATCAAGCATCAGTTGTAGTGATGTGGTCTGATGAAGCAACATTAAGTTGTGAAAGCGCTTACCGTTTGTCTTCTGCAATAAAGTGCAGTGACTGATTTCCAGTGTGTAACTTTGGTGCCTTAATTTACTTTTGCTGTTGTTGTTTGTTTTGGGAACCTCAGTGTACCTGCAGTCGTTTGGTTTTTGCATCTTCAGTTCCTAGTTTTTATTCAGCTAAGGACACACTGTACGTGGATATAATATGGACATGGATACCAACCAAGAATCATCTAATGAGCATTGTCGATTTTTAAAGCTTCTTGAAGTACCAGTGAATCCATTATTAAACGCTGACGTACAGGCAAATACAGTGGATATTGGTTCAGATATTGGTTCAGAAATGGAAAAAATGCTTGAGTTTCAGGCACAATATAGGGGGCTAGAAAACCTTCTATATAAGTACAAACGACTACAATGGCAAAGACTACACCTACAAGCTTCATTGGAAGCTAAAGTAATACCTCGAGGTCTACGTATCTTAAATATCCCAACTTATGGGAATACATATCCTGAACTCTTACGTAAGTGGCAAGAATTGAATTTATCTTTTAGCTCCAAGTATATGGAGCTCCTTATAGAGTTTTTTACACCTCTTGAAACTGAGCTGAAAACTGAAATTGTGACACTAGAAAACCAGATATCTGTAACCTTTCCTGCTACTATCACCCTTAATAAAATGGGCCAGTTGCATAAAAGCATTAGTGCCTATGCGAAAAAGCTTCAAAATGTTAAATTAAATAAATTAAACAGAGATAACATTGATTTTAGCAACAATAATGTCTTCTCATGGCCGAGAGACCCTATAAAGAGAACCCCTTTGTATAATCCTGCTACAGTGAACAGAGGAACTAGTAGGACACTAAACACTGAGACACAGGCTTTCACTTCCTGTTTTAACGCTATTGAGATGAGGGAAAGCATGGCAATACAACAAACTGACCAAGAGCATGTAAATTCTAGTGTTCCTACTCTCCAAGTTGCATCCTTTGCTTCTATAGTGAATGGAAATACATCTACATCGAATATGGATAAAAATTCAAAGTCAGAAGAACAAAGGAATGTAAACACTATAGGTAAGACTCCAATAGACACTTCACAAGCAAATGCTACAGATACTAGTGTTTTTTAGAGAATTTGAAAGTGGGAGAATTCACTTTGAAAGCAGCTCTTCCATTCAGAGCTCGAGCCAAAAGCAATCCCAATATGGGAAAGACAGCAAGGGAATATCAAATGGACAGAACTGCACACTTTTCAAAGAAAAGGAGGATGTAAAAACTGATCTTATTGTTAACATTTCTTCCTTTACTCTAACTAATGAACAAAACAGTTTGCTTAATAAGGGTTTGTCTTTTATACCTGCCAAGAAGGCAGATTTAACTGAAATGCTAACAGACTTGAAATTGCTTGGTAGGAATTTATCATTAAAATGCATGTTTCGTAATAATGAAAATGTCAATGTAAATATATACAAGAAACCTAGCACTTTTGTACCTCCCACCCCTCCAGGCATACAAAAATTTTTAGATATCTGTGAAAATGCTTTTAATGAAGCTTATAATCCTGGTACGCAAGGCTGCACCTTTCATAATTTAAATACAGAAGAATATAGGGCTCTACATGATTTGCAGGATTTACATTCTCTTATTATTAAACAAGCAGATAAAGGTGGTAAAATTGTATTAATGGACAAAGATTTATATGTTAACCAGATGAAGGTTTTGCTATTAGATACTTGTACCTATCAAATGCTGACAAAAACAGCTGTAATTGCTATCACTGATAAAGTGTCTTTTTTAGTGTTTGATTTACTGATTACAGGATTAATTGATGAATCCTTATTCAATTATTTTTCAGTACAAAAACCTCTAGTTCCTAAGATTTATGGACTCCCTAAAATCCATAAACATCCCACGGTTCCTCCTTTATGCCCCATCGTATCAGGAGCAGGATGGTGCACTGAGCCTCTATCAATTTATGTAGAAGGCATTTTACATGAGTTCTTGGATAGTTGTTATACAGTTCTTAGAGACACAAAAATGTTTTTACAGTGGTTGCAAAATAGAATGCAAACCATTGATAAGGATGAAGAATTTGTATTCCTTACCATGGACATTGAATCTCTTTTTACTAGTATTCCAAATGTTTGGGGTATTGATAGAATAAGAGAATTCCTCGATATGAATAAGAAGCTGACTACTAATAAGATTATGCTAGTCTGTGCACTATTGGAGATTATACTTGAAAATAACATTGTAACTTTTCAGGATCAATTTTTTCTACAGAAGATTGGCATGGCTATGGGCACTTCATGTGCAAATAGCTACGCCAATCTATCACTGGTACGATGGGAAGAACAATATGTTTTGTCAGATGTTAACCCATTTTTTGGCTACATTCTCTGGTACGTCCATTTCGTGGATGATGTTTTTGTCTTGTGGAAAGGGCATGGTGAAAATATCAGTAATTTCATTGATTACCTGCATAGTACTCCAGACTTTTTAAAGTTTACTTTTACTTTTACTGATACATGTGTTGATTTCTTGGATGTGAGTGTCACCCTTACTGATTTAAAGCAGATAAGAACCAGTATTTATCACAAACCCACAAGAACCAATGCCTGTCTTCACAGGTCAAGCATGCACCCGAGACACATACCTAGAAATGTCCTCAAAGGACAAGTTTATAGAACCCTACGCCTACATAATAATGATGAAGAAGCAGTAGTTGCTTTAAATAAGTTACAAGACAAATTTCAAACAAGAGGCTATTCTAGCTCAGAAATCACTAGAGTGATAGCAGATGCATGGAAATTGAGATCTACAAGATGTAAACCATACATGAGCTCTTATAGTGCTGATACAAGTATACCTTATGATACAAGTATTGATAGAAATAAGTTTAGAATAGTTTTTAGATTTGCAAGTGACATCAATAAGTATATGGAAATTATTAAAAAGAATTGGCATTTATTACATGAAATACCAGGTCTGGTTTCCACAGTTGGTGACACCCCAAACTTCAGTTTTAGAAATAATGTGTCTTTAAAGCAACAGCTCTGTAATAGAGAACATCAGTCTTTTAGAAAAAATCTCTCAAACAGACAGGGCACCTTCCCGTGCAGGAATTGTGCTGCTTGTCAGCATGTCTACACTAAAAATGAGTACATTCATCCTGTGAAATGTTTTAAACTTTATCTGAAGAATTACTATGATTGTAAAAGTGTCGATGTTGTTTATTTTGTTTTGCCAAGCATGCCATGCCTATTATGTAGGCAAAACAAATAGGAGCTTTAAAGAAAGAATGTTAGAACATATAAGGGATATACGGAACCAGAAGCAATCAAATGCTCTAGCTAATCATGTCCTGAATACAGACAGTAGTCATTGTTTTACATTTTTAATCTTACAACAAATAGTAAGGACAAACAGAGGTGGTGATGTAGAAAACCACACTGAAGAATTAGAACAACAATGGATCACTAAATTACAAGCAGATAGATATCCTGGTTTGAATGGCTGCACCTCATTAGTTCCTTACCTTAAGGCAAGGCACCTTAAACACTAAATATGAGTTTTTTATATATTTTTTATTGTACTATTATGGTTATATGTGCACAAAATGTGTGTGTATATGTATATATATATATATATATATATATATATATATATATATATATATATATTAATAACCATCAGGGATAACATTCCCCCCTTTTTTAAATATTATTGTGTGTAAATACACACCTTTCTATATATTTTATGCATTTTTCCTATGGATATCGATATATGTTCTTATGTTACTGGAGTAATATCTCTTTAAATTGTGATGTCATACTAATTGTCCTAGTATTTAATCAAGCATCAGTTGTAGTGATATGGTCTGATGAAGCAACATTAATTTCTGAAAGCGCTTACCGTTTGTCTTCTGCAATAAAGTACAGTGACTGATTTCCAGTGTGTAACTTTGGTGCCTTAATTTACTTTTGCTGTTATCGTGTAGCATAATCCACTACCACTAGTATATACTTTTTCCCTGTGGAACTTGGGGTACTCAGAGGACCTACAATATCCATAGCTACCCTCTGAAATGGCTCCTCAATCACAGGCAAAGGCATCAAAGGAACTCTGACGTTATCTCCTGCCTTGCCTACCTTTTTGCACTGCTCACAGGTCCTGCAGTACTCTGTTACATTTCTGGAAATTCCAGGCCAATAGAAGTTCTGCAAAATATGCCTCTTTGTATGTTTTATGTTCATATGACCTGCAAAGGGAATATCATGGGCTATGGCTAGAACTGCCAGATGGTAGGCGATAGGCACTACCAACTGCTGTACTCTCTCACATTCTAGCCCTTCCTTAGGGTCCACTCTCTGTATAGTAACCCTTTGTCCTAGTATACAGATTCCCCCTTTCCTTGAGAATCAGGTCCCTCCCAAGCTACCTGCCTCAGGCCTTGCAATGTAGGGTCTGAGAGCTGAGCCTGTTTCAACTCTCTCCTTGTAACCCTTCCCAGCTAACCTTCCACAGGAAGTCTGGCATCCTCTGACAGTGGTGCCTCACTGTCAGCCTGGGTACTACTACTCACCTCTACCTTTGCAATCACTCTGTCCAAGGGACCATTAGTACCCCCAAGCAGCTGTGGCTCACCTTCTGTTTCACTGCTACAGAGTAGCTCCCTCCCTGAAGTAACCATCTCTCCAGACCTGGCTGCAAGTATGCAGTTTGTCTGGGTCTCCCCAGGCTACCAGACCCACATGATTGTCTCCTAGCCTCACTGCGTGTAACTGCATAAGCACATGGTACTGCCTCATCCAAATCCTTCCCTCTTAGGACATCTGCAGGATGGTAATTTAGTTCCGCTGTTGTCTCAAGACAGCCTACTATTGGCATTTTGTCTTTCCCACTTACTGGCTTCCTCACCTTTTGTTCCCTACCTTGTCTCTGTGGACATCTGTATGCCACATGGCCCTACTGGTTGCATTCAAAACATTTAACCCTAGCTCCTGGACGTGCACCTGGACTAGTGGCTTCCCCTGCTACCGGCAGATTCTTTTGGGACAGCCTGTGCTGCCCAGCATGGGTTCCTTTAGACCCATGAGCAGTACTGGGGGTCCCCTTCCTGTGCGGGGCTGCCCTGCTTGCCAGGTATAGGTCTCCCTTCTTCCCCAACTCATCTGAAATAGCACATTGTCTATCAGCTAACCAGATCCTCATGCCCTCAGGCAAAGTGCTGAGGGCTTGTTCCCCTCACCGAAAGGTCTGCCAGCCCTTCAAAAGTGGTGACCTGACATCCACTCACCCACCTATGAAAATAAGTGCTCAGTTCAGCAACATATTCACACATACTTTCATCTGCCTTGTATCTATGCTCACAAAACTTTTTCCTATACATTTCAGGTGTTAGCTTAAACAGTTATAAAAGACATGTCTAAACAGCAGTATAATCAAAACATGCAATGTCCGACATTTTAGATAAAACAGTTACAGCTTTACCATGGAATAAGGGGGTCAGGAACCATACCCAGAGCCCTTGGTCAACTTCTTATTGTTTACATACCCTCTCAAACATATGAATGAAACTATCAAAATTATCCCCTTCTTTAAACAGCGGAAGAAATGTACTGACCTTTTGTGCTTCTGGGGTCCAGTTACTCTCCTTCTCATGCTGCCTCTGCCTTTCTTTTTCCTCAGTTTCCAGACATAACAGGTTCTCATTCTCCTCAGCCTGCAAACGTTGCAGTCTCTCATTTGCTTCTATTTCCATACACCTGGCCTCCAACTCAAGTCTCTTTAGCTCCAGCTGAATTTTTGTCGACTGCAGAAAGGTTGAGCTGTCCATTCTCTGAGGATATTATATCCCACCACTGCCACCAATTAATATGTGATGCCCATGCCCTGGCCCAGCAATCAAGGAGCCTCAATCCTCACAGCTAACATTAGAGATGGCATCTCATATATGAGGAAAGGATAACAAAGTAATACAGTAAAGTGCAATTTCCCTTAAGAGCACACAGAGATCACAGTCAGTCCAGGGCCGGTTGCTCCCTTGATCTCCAGATCCCCAATAAGACTCCCCACTGGCACATTTATAGGGTCCAGATCTCAGCCTAGTGGGCAAGCTAAAACCTCTAGCACCCTCTCTGTACAACCAGTGTTTTGTGTCCCTGCCCAAGTAGCTGACACACACACACTCTCTCTCACACACACACACACACACACACACACACACACACACACACACACACACACACACACACACTTTGAGAAGAGTTTATACAACCACATAGACACTCTTGGGGAAGGCTGGCACAGTTTCTCCAGCTGCACCCCTTTTACCCAGACTATACAATAGTAACAGCTGCCACCACCCACTAATTATTATCAGCTACTCAAAGGCCCTTAAAAGGGTGTCCAATTATTACTGTGCGATATTATTATCCAATTGGTAGTATAACCCAGGGCTAAAGCTATTAGAGTGGCTTTGTGCAAGTACTCTTAAGAGCTTAAATTATCTCTACACAAACCAGCCACAGTTAAAAGGTTTTAAAATATTTAATAATAAATAATTAAAACCACAAGACAATACTTTCTACTATACAGTGCTAGTCAAGAGTTCCGAGATCACAGAGAAATACTTAAAATAAATCAGTAGTACAGTTCTGACATTGCAGAAAAACACCTAGTCTAATATTTCTAGTTCCTAGCTATTTCTAAAAGAAAACATAAGTCTAAAAGAGCTTACTTATAGAGCAAGACAGTGCTGTGAGTTGGATGATCAAGAAAAAATGCTTAATGCCTTCTGATTCTCTCTGTTTAAATTGCTATTTTCAGTCCTGATTCCCATTACATAATTTTTACACTTTCCTGGGGTTCCCAGGCTGACAGATACTACATTATGCTGTTATCTTGCAGCTGCAGGAAACTACTTCAATAAAAGACATTCCACATGTAAACTCTAGTAATTATTCCTTAAGTTAAAACAATAGGCAGGATGCCTTCATCTAGACCGTCCAGAGCCGAATTTTAAACATCAAAGACAGTCATGAAATAATTTGAACTTCAAAGGACATACAAGAAATGCTTGACTTAGCTTTCTTTACAGCAGAGGGCAATGTTGTTACATTGTTTTAAGTTCAACATTTCACAGCATGTTCTTTCAATGAAGAAAACAAGTCTGTAATTCAACATTCATAGTTACAAATGACAGAATTATGTACTAAATTCTATTTGACTAGGCTGGCAGCCTTCACAGTACCATTTCACTCCGGACACTCCTTTACTGTGCTTTTACAATAGGAGGACTGGGATTATTTGTCTGGTGGCAGTAGGTGTTTACCTCATCTACCTAAGCAGTAAAACACATAAAAGGTCTAAGTATTTTTTGCACTTCTCTTATATACTGTGACTGTACTTCAGCAGTTTCAAAAAAAAAATTACAATATGCTGCTACTTTAAGTACTTAATTGTAGTACTACATTGTATCTGTTAGCTTTAGAGGTGTTATAGGGAGTTTGGGTAGTCTTTTTAAACTTGGGCTCTACATTAAGGAGGTACTTTTCTGCACTCTTGTGGCAGAAGTGTACTGATCTAACTTGTCTGAGTTGGGGATTGTGGGAAAAAGGCTTACTGTATGCTTTTTTGATTGGCAGTTAACATAAAACTTGTTTTTCTTTGCTTGTATTGAAGCCTTACATTTGTGTGGTACTGCTCTTCACTCAGTGGCGGTTGGCAGTGCCTTGTATAGCAAAAGCCTAGAAGCTCAGTTTTTTTCCTAAAGAGCTGTCACTGAAACCCCTCCAAGCTTTTTTGCAGCTCTAGGTGCAACTTAGTTACGCCCTGAGCAGCATTGCCTATTTGATCAACCTTAGCCTACACAAAGTACAGGTCCCCTCTTACAGTCTCGGCACTACCAGCACAGTCCTGTCAAATTAACCCATTCCCTTCCCTAATAAATCATACAGTAGGAGGCTGCTATCATGGACGGGAAGTTTCCCATCAGCTCTCTGACCAGCCTGATAGACAAAGACATCCATGGGTGTAATTAATTTAAGTGGCTAATTGGTAGCATAATAATTATGTCCTAACTGATGCTGCTATATAAGTAGGGTGTCTTTCATTTGTTACTCTTTTACTCTGCAAAGGCTGTTGTGCCGAGGTGCTAAGAGATTATTGCTTTAATAAAAGCTTTTTGTGATTTTCTGGCCTTTCTCTTGTTGTTTGGCAGATAGACATGGGTATCCTGAGGCAACATAGCAATTGTCTCCTGTATACTGACAACCACTTACTCCAAAAAACAAATGAATACTTCACGAGAGAGACATAACTACACAATGAAATTGGAAGAAAAGACTCTTACATAAGGACAAATTCAATGCCAAACAGGTTGTCAGAACACATACACACTTCCCCACTAAAGGACACAACAGAAACCCACATAATCAGAGGTACTCACTAGTAACTTACCAAAGCACAGAAGCCTCCCAAACAGAAACCACTTACACACAACAATGCAAAAAACAACTACAAAGCATAAAAACATAAACATTAGTGTTTCAACAAATAAGCCCATAAAGCATAACACCACAAAACCTAATGTATTGGTCATAGGTGACTCCACTGTGAGACACACAGATGCTCCCCTCACCAGGCTGGATAAGGAGTGGGTTATGGCTAGCTACTTTTTAGGGGTCAGGATCCATCTAGTCACTCAAGTACTCAGGTTGCTCAACCACAAGTACCAGTATGACTCTGTCATAGTCCATGTGGGGGTGAATTACTTGAGACATACCCCACTGGACTATATGAAAAGAGTCATGACTGAGCTTTCAGATTATGCATCACAGGCAGGTATAAGCCTAGCCTTAAGCAGCATTGTACCTTCTCCAAGGAAGATGCCACAAAAAATTGACTTACTAACAATTGTCTTAGATTATGGTATCAGTCCACGGGGATCAAATATATGTCATCCCAGAAAGACTGTGGACAGGCCAAGTTGCTTTGCCAGAGATGGTCTGCACCTGTCTCCTCTAGGCTTTCAAATACTGTCAAAGGCATTAGCCACCCCTATTGTGACCTTTTTAGGCACTGTAAAAAAACAACCTCCCAAATTAACAAAATCCTTTCTAGATAAACTCAAGGTACTGCTGCTTAATCCTAGGATTCTAAACAAGAAACTGCACTACCTGGAAGCAGTCCTCACTTTGGAAGATGCTGGTGTCTTTGCAGTCACAGAGACATGCTTCAAGGGAACAGAAATCATCCCCGGCCATGCAGGGCTACAATGTCTTCCATTATGTTCAGACCATAAACTGAGCATGAAAGAACCAAAGGAGGAGTAGTATCCATCCTCATTAAGGATAAGTACACTTCGAGACTGGTTAAACAGTATGACTCTCTTGAGCTATTCCATGTCCAATTAACTATAGGCAAATTCCCCTAACACATCATAGCTAGCCACTGGCCCCCACCATGAAACAGGAAAAGCATTTTACATACCTGACTTACTAGTGTCACTTGCCATACATCCCAACACCTTATTCATGGGTGATTTTAATTATTCTACCATTGACTAGAAAACATACACAACCACAAACATGGTGGCTCAGAGTTTCTTCACCTTTGTCAAAGCAAATGCTTTAGAAGAACTAGTCAGTACACCCACAAGAGGCTCAAATGTCCTGGACATAGTACTCATTAACTCAGTAGAGCATTGCATCTTCCCCTGTGTGATGTCCTCCCTGGTAAGATTAGACCATAAATTAGTCTAGTTCGGTATAATAATAAGACCATATCCTCCATCATAGGTTCATAGGTTCATGGGTTCATAGGTTGGTACTAAGCTATCGGCCCTAGGTCCTATACAAGCCTAGCCATATCAATTCCCTGGCTATTTCTTCCCACAGTCTCAACAATACTTTAGAATTTTTCAAAGACAAGCTACTTCCTAGTAAATGATGGTATAAGATGTTTCAAAGGCCACTCAAATGTAGATACCATGGACTCCTATGCAGAGGTGTACACCAATGCTCTGCATAACTACTTAAGCAGTTGTATAGAACGGGCTGTACCTGACCAGATTAAAACCAGGCTTTGCCAAAAAAAAAAAAAAAAAAAAAAACACCCACCCTGGTGGCTCTCTAGTATAAACAGGCTATAAGCAAGAGAAATAAACTAATGTCCAAGAACAAGACGGAACTAGCTTAGCAGAGGGAGAAATTACCTCCCTAGCTTAAACATATTGGAGATCTTATCAAGTCCTCCAAAGCCAATTAAGAATAAAAAAAATAGCCTCCCTAGCTAAGGATAATCACAAGGCATTTTTTTACCTACATCCAAAATCTAAAAGGGAATACCCAGCTATGCAATGAACTGGTTGTGGGTGGCACCTTATATTACCACAACCTTATATTGGGTGGTGAAAGCCAGAGTACATTTTTTGGCTAGGCTTGTATGGGCCCTAGGGCCGATAGCCTAGTGCCTACGTATGAACCTATGAACCTATACCTCAACCTGAAAACATCAAAAATCTGAACAAAGGTCCGTGAAAAACAGGTACAAATCTGTACGCTGATTAACATAATTTTCATACATAATTATGAACCCCCACCCACTCCAATGGAATTGTGGGATACCAAGTTTCAAATGCAAACTGAAGAACAGACAACCAAAATATGGCCCCACAGTCCCCCTGCAGCCATTCCAATGTCCCATTACATGGCTGTTTCGCCCCATTTACCATAAACACTGTAATATGCATACTACTTTACTTCTAAAATGATTATGTGGATTTCATTTAAAACTTTTATTTTACATTTTATAGCAGAAACACTAATAGACATTTGCTAAACAAAGCAATACAGTCTCACAATGAAAATAGACTTAGCATTAAAACTTCTCTGCCCTTGAAACCCACATTCAGTGAAACAGCATTGAAATCCACTTTCAAAGAAAATGCATCTGACCAGTGGTGGATAAAGGTTACTTTGGGCTGTTTTCAAATCATAGGCCCCATGCACATAAAACATACAAGTGTTCTTTTGATACATTTCCCAACTGTATTCAATTGTATCCCTTGTACAATACAGCACACTTGTTAAAGCACATTTTAAATTTATTGTTTTTAACATTTTTCCAGTAAGCAATGAAACAAAATGCATAAACCAATAATGACAAAACTGCCCGACTCAGAACATTTCCATCATAAAAGTCTACTCAAATGTCTACAATCTACCAGTATCAGTAAATATGCACAATCTCTGAAGAAGTAAAAGTCATCTAAATAATTCCATATTAAAGACATCTGTAACTAATGAAGAGGTTGCTGCAAGCAAACAACTTTATATTTCATTGTTTAATCTACAAAGAATGTACCTGCTGCCCTTGAGGAATAACTTGCCTATGTCACATTAAAAAAATTATAAGCTAGTAATATTGCAATAGGGTACGAATGGTAAACTGATAACAGGTTCATTATTTACTAGGCATCTCTGCCAAAGAGGAATTCTCAGGACTACAGCATCAACCCCCTTTAAAAGGGCAACACAGTACAGAATCAGCAATCCATCTACATACTGTGGGAGTAGAACCTGCACAGCCTTCTGCATCAAAGGAAGTATTCTACCTGTTATGCTACTAACACAAACAGACTTAGCATAAACAGCCCTAAACTTCTCTCCCCTGAAGAACTATGCAGCACAAGAAATCTGGAAAAAGCTGAAATGTATTGAGGAGGGGACAAAGGCCCAAAACCGGGGACACATTTTAAACATTACTTGTATAATCTTATAAAAGTTGCTAGAATAAAATGTTTTGTGTTACCATGCATTTTCTGAAGATAGGAAGGCTGAAACTTAAATGGCTATCATTTAATGAATCCAGTTCTCATAATTTGCTAGAAAACCACAAATTTTAAGAGGAACACACACACACACACACACACACACACACACACACACACACACACACACGCACACACACACCATTAATGGACAGTCATGGTTGTTAAACTCTCTTCCAAGAAAATAAAATACGGAGCCTGCATTAATGGCTGTTAAACTCTTTCAAGAATATAAAATACAGACATCCACCACTACCTTCAGTAGCATTAATGGACTGCTGTTACACTAACTTTGCAGCAGCATTAAGGATAAAATACAGTCTGTATTTCTGTCCTGGCATTTCTAAATGCTGGCATATTAATGAATTTTGATACTGCTTTTTTAGGCCTGCAGCATAGTAACCCTTCATGTCTTGTGTATGTTGTACCAAGTCAATTGATTCAGATTTAAATGCAGAAGCAGATTTTTTTTTAACTTGAGTTGAACTTGAGGTGCACAGAAATGGACCTGGCTGACTCTGCTTCAGAGATTTAGGAGTGGCAGCCAGATTGGAATGGATCTTTTTTTTCTCCTCGGCTTACTAGATCAGACAATGGCACTGCTGCAGCTTTTCTTAAGTGTCTCCTTGTTTGTCCTTTGTGATTATTAAGCAAAAGTATTTTTCCCTGATCTTCACACTGCACATGAACCATACTAGCAGTAATTTTCATAGTCAATTCATAGACCTTTTACTGCTCCATAATATACATAAACATGGGTAGTTTAAAAGTAACATTTCTATGGCTTTGGATTTGGTTATTCAGAAAAATGTTCCACCTGTATTATAACAAACTTGTCTTATCCATTCTTTTGTGGAGTCATTGTATTTTCCAGACTTCCTTACCACTTATAGAAAATATACTTTCTTGCTGCTATTAAATCATGCAAGAACATGCTTACAAAGTTTTACATTTGATCCATTTCTATCTCTCCATCAATGCCAATCCTATTTAGTTGTAATATTTGTACCATCATAACAGCAACTATTTGTATAAAATGGAGTTCAATATTATTAAAACAACATTATTTTCTGAGCATATAATATTATCAAAACAGAGTTATCAACTTTTTCTGAGAATATTTTCAAATGCAAATCAAACATAATAGACATGATAATTCAAAATTTTCAAATGTAAATTCAGAAGGTAATTCCACATTTGTTTTTATTTAGTTATTATTTTATTTTAGGGTGGAAGTTGCTTTTCAAATGTGCATATTTTAAACTTTGGGGGATATACACGTCTTTCATTTGCCCGCCATGTAATTCTTCATAAATCACATCTCAATTCATTTTCTCTTATCATAGCTAATACTGTTCTGTAATATCCTACCTGTGCAGTCTAATCCTTACAGAACCTGTAGCAGCAATGGACTTTCAAGAAGATAAAATACACACAAACCCCTTCAGTAGCACTAATGGCTGTTAAACTAATTTTGCAGCAGCAACGGACTTTCAAGAAGACACAGAATCCCTAGCAGCATTAATGGATGTAGTCACACACACATGAATGGCTGTTTAAACTAACTTTGCAGCAGCATTAACGGACGGTTAAACTAATTTTGCAACAGCATTAACGGACGGTTAAACTAATTTTGCAACAGCATTAACGGACTTACAAGAAGATAAAGCAGCAACATTAACGGACTTAGTCAGACACACTTTGACAAATAAAATACAGATCTTCAGTTCTTCTTGGACTTGCATACACACCCCCCTTCTGTAAAGTGCAGACCTGGTTAAATTCAAATGTGGCACTATTGGTAATTGAAATGCTTTTGTCCTCCTTACCTAGAGCAGCTGAAATGCATGCTGGTTGCTGGAGCAGCTATGGCCTGGGGAAATGCATGCATGGCTCGAGTCACATACACTACAGAAACAAAGTACAGAGAATTTCTGGAGCCTAGCAGGCTGTTCATGAGCTGACATCATCGTGCAATCCTCTGCACGTGATGACATCAGCCCAAAGGTGGGGG
Organism: Protopterus annectens; assembly: GCF_019279795.1. Taxonomy (NCBI): domain Eukaryota; kingdom Metazoa; phylum Chordata; order Ceratodontiformes; family Protopteridae; genus Protopterus; species Protopterus annectens. Next base: position 284,621,450 of record NC_056739.1, read on the forward strand.
GGTTAAAAAAAAGCTGGGAAATTCGGAAAGTAAGGGGTGCCACTCGGGAATCATGGCACTCTATTATTTGGACCTCACAACTGGTAAAAAACGATAAATTCAGCACAGTTGAAAAGTATGCCACCCATACTCAACTGAAGGTAACAGGCAACCTCCTAGCTGACAGATTTGGAGCAAACTTCACCCCCATGTCCCATCCAGTTATCCCCCAAACAATACCTGTCACCAGTCCTCAGCCTATTATCTCAAGAGAGCAGGTCATCTCCGGGCTCTCTAAGGCCAAAAACACAGCATCAATGGGACCAGACAACATCTCTAGTTGCCTTTTAAAATAACTTAAAGCATGACCTAGCAGACCCACTTGGATACCTGTTTAACCACAGCCTGCAAGCTGTTTATGTTTTAGTGGAATGGAGGACAGCAACAGGAGTCCCTCTGCACAAGGGGGAACATCAACCAACCCTGGGAATTATAGACCCATAAGTTTGACTAGCTTCATCTGCAAGGCATGGAAAGAATCATTATGGACCGTATTAACAAGCAAATAGGAAATTTCCAAACTCTGGACCCAACCCCGTTCGGATTTGTTAAAGGTAGATCATGCCTGTTAAACATGGTTGACTTCTACAAGAAAGTCACAGAGGCACTGGACGAGGGAAAGACTGCACATACCACCTATCTTGACCTAACCAAAGCATTTGGCACAATCCCCCAATCAGGTATTACAGAGAAACTGTCCCAATTAGGAACTAATCCCTACATTACCAGATAGGGAGCCACCTGGCTCACAGACAGGACAAATACTTTCAAAGTGAGTGACTTTACCTCTAGCAAAAAAACAGACAGCAGTGCCGTACAACAGGGTTCTGTGCTAGGCCCCTTACTGTTCATAATTTATTTCTCAGAAGTCCAAGCAAACTTGGACAGCCTGTGGCTGACCAAGTTTGCCAACAATTGCAAATTTGGAGCAATCATTGAGTCCCCAACAATGTTAACATACTGCAGACAGGATTAATGCAGACAAATGATGGGCGTCAAATCCACAGATTAAAGATAAAATTTAAAAAATCCATTATTATTCCCTTTGGGAAAGCTAACATCCATGCTAATTGCATTATAGAAAACACCCCCCTAAGTGTAGACCCAGTAGTACATGATGTGGAAACTCAGTTGATAACAACCTGAAATTTGATCACCACGTATCCACAGTAGTAGGGAAGTCCTTCTATGTGTTACATCTTATAAGTAAATAAAATATATCAGTTAATACGTCACTTGCCTTCAGGTGATCAGTGCGTGTTGAGTATTAGCTCAGTGTATTACTGGATGATGCCTCTAAGGTGTCTGACATAGTTGGAAAAGGCTTTGTAGTTGTCTTTAGCATAGGTAGCAATTTACATTTCATACCTAACTGCTGATGATTTTAGTTGCTTCTGAGTTTTGTCAATCTTGTTTTAGTTCACTTTTAGAAGTTAAGATATTAAGTTAGTTCTTGCAGACAAGTTTTGTCTTACTGTACAGCTTACTTATACCAGGGTTCTACCACAGCATTTTATTTATGAACATGGCATTGTGAGTCTGAGGGTGAATGATATCTTAATATGCATGCTTTTAAGTCATCACTGAAACTATCTGTGAATGTAACAGTATAAGAGATGGGGTGAATGAAGAGAGGAGGTGTCTACATTTAATCATGTCATTAGCTAGCTGTGACACATTTGTCATATAATAATCTCTAAAGACATCAAATCAGGTTTTACCCTCATAATGAATATTGCCCATTGCTGGTCAGATGTGACCTATGATGGGGCACTTGTAGGTATACAACAGGACCAGATTAACAAGGATGCTGATAGAGATGCAGCTCAAGGTCTATGTGTATGTATAGGTCCTGCTGCTTCAGCTCCCAGTTTGATCTGAAATTATATGCTAATGCTGCACTTAAAAAGACACCTTATACATTTTCAGTTCCTGACCCATGAGGTTCAATCCAGCATCAACATACAGCTTATTAGGGTGATACAGGTGAGGACTAGATTCAGTATTTTTGATCCCCGAGTTCAAACAAGCTACGGGTGTAAGTAGCTAGCATTTATAAAATCTAGGACACATTGCTCATACTTGTTTGTGGTAGTGTAAATCTCCCAGTTAATGTAATGAGATTTGAAATTCCCTCGGAAATAGTGTTAGTTTCAATAAAAAAGACACTCCAGTTTTAGATATTCCCAGTAGGCTGTATGTGACATGGAGCAGGATAATATAGATGACTACAATGTGGTACAGATTTTTATTGACAGTAAGTAGAATATAGAGGAGTTAAAGGTCACTGTCCTGCCTTATGAGTCTAGATGTGATTTGGCTTCTTAGGAATGCTGGCATGCCCACTCCAACACCACCATTATTTTCAGCAGTGGGTCTGAAAGAGTGGTAAACAATGAAATGTGGCACTTCAGGGGTGCTAACACTAAACTCCATAATTACTAAATCATGGTTTCAGTGCTCTATATGTTTGAGGGTCAGGCCTGTAAGGAGTGCAATTTCTTATATAATCTTCTAGCATTGAACAGTGTTACCTTTACATAACCTTGATTTTATTTAATTACATCAGTAGTTTGACGAGCCTGACTAGCTAAAAATACAAAGGCTCCAAAGAGAAAGCTTTGGCTACTGTATGAAAGCCATGTCACTATTAGATAGAGGCACAGTAAACTAAACCTTAAAAAGGGCACAGTATACTCAAATCAAGGGGTGGCGCAAGCCATACAGAATCGGGCTAGGCTTATAATTTCCCCAGGGCAGATAGCCTAGTATGAACCTATGAACCTATAAGGAGAGAGGTGCAGGCCATCCATAGCAAAGCAGGTTGAGTTGTCAGTTATCTGGCCGCTGAGTAATCTGTTTGAACTCCTTAGAATGCTATCAATTACTATGCCAATTAAAGTCAGTTATCTTTTGCTTGTATTGTTACAAAATTCTTGGTGATGGTAAGATGCTGATCAAGATGACTTCCATACCAACCAAAGATGCATATTCTGAGAGCACAGTCATGTAGTAGTGTAGTAGTAGAGTCTGAAGTCATTCATTCTCACATGCACCATGACCAAGTCATATGGTTACCTTCAGAGAAGGGATTTGAGGGTGCTAGGGACATGATGAATTCTGGCACATGACAGTTTGCTATCATCCTATCATCCTGTCCTTGCTCAGTCTGGTAAGTGGTACATCTGTGTATCTCACTATGGAGTCACATATGACAAAGTCAATACCAGATGCTTTGGCTCGGCCTTGCTGCCCAGCCGGAAACTTGAAAAAAAAAAAGATCATGAGGAAATCTGATACATTGACAATCAGCTTACATTTCTTAACGATCACTACTCAAAATCAAAGATAAAGTAATTAAACCAAACTGTACACACTACCAGAGCTAGATCATGGTCAAATGGGGCTCTTAGACAGGTTAATAGACTTCCCCCTCCCAGCCATACCATAAGCCCATAAGTTGTCTCTCTCTCTGCAGTTAATAAACACACTGTTCATACCTGTCAGTGCACATACTATTTCTGTTTTCTGATTTTTTACTTCAACAGTGATCACTGATTTAAAATGATTATTTAAAATTTTACAGCAAAAACAGTGTCAGCCATTTGTTAAACAAAACATAGACTCACACTAAAAGCAGACTTAGTATGAGCAATAGTACGCTGCTCTTCCATTGAAACTCATTTATTGAAAATGCATCTGGTAATCCATTGAACTACAAGACATGTGCTGGGACACATAGTGAAACAATATATACTTAAGCACTAATTAGTTTCCATGTGAAGGGTGCAGGAATTCAAAAGACAAACATGATATGCATTTGCTAACAGCTTGGGACAGCCCAGTGGATGAATGCGTCCCTTTTCATGGGCAGCCTGGGAGCACTGTATGTTGAAGTGACTTGGTGAGAGTCACACAGTAGACAAAGGCTGAAAGATTCAAACCTTGTGCTACAGAACCAGCTCAAAGCCATACTCATATAGACTAATGGCCAGACTGTTGTACCCCAATACTACATTTCACCTGCACAGAAACAAAACACACACAAGGTTAATTAAAAATGTATTCAAAATTAAAATATTAAACTTGTAGACCATGTTGTCCAGTTTACTCATAAGGAGATAAACGCACCGTCAGAAGTCAAGTAAACAAAGGCTCATACCCAAAGAACATGGCTCATATAATGATGTTCCTGTTTACTACAATAAATTCCTTCCTTTACATCATAACTATTGTGGATTGCTGGAGCCAAGTATTTATACACACGCACATCCAGCCACACCCACCCACCAATCAATTACAGACACTTGCGTGACAGTTCACCTTAGATATCTGCTTCAAATGAAGTTAATGAACTCATTTATAAATAATGGGCCCCAGAAATGCACCTCTGCTCTCTCCTGGCAAAACCATACTTGTGGAACTCAGTGCAACCCTCTCTGCCCTCTCAACCTCTTAGATCAAATCAGAGTCAACAACCAAAACCTGATCAATTGGAAGCTCTGTTATATAGATATGGATAGCAAGATACAAGCAGTTAAAATGTTTTTAGTCCCTTTACTTTCATATGCAGGTCAGGCATATTTTTATCAACCAGAGAAGTTGTGGACAGCAATTAATAAAGACCTGAAGGTTTTTATCTGGGAGGGAAACATGGCAGGTGTCAGGTGGGATAAAAGAAAAAGAACAAGGAGGTTTGGGATTACCTGATATGAAAAGATATTTCAGAGCCGCATAGTTAAGGGTCCTATGCATAGCATAAACAGAAACATATAATTCAAAGTGGAAATGGATTATGATGAAACGTGGGGGGGGGGCTCAAGAAATAAGAAGAGACTGGAATTTTGGATGCAGATCCTTAAGGACAATAATAATAATCATACAGGATATTCATAAAGTAGCAGAAAGCATTCTATGAACCTAGCCAACATGACAATGGTGAAAACAGATTCTGCAGATAGGGATGACTGCAATTAGGGATACAAACAACAGGCAAGAAGGGGCTGAAATTTATTGGAGAAAACAGGCAAAAGAACCAGGATATTGGGAGTAAATAATTAGAGAAGGAAAGGTAAAAGAATGAGAAAAGGCCAAGACTTTATTTGGACTGCAGGCTAGAGATTGCCTTCCCTATCAAGGATTGATGTCAGAGTATAGGCAAAGAGAAAGAAATATGGGGATCCTAAGTGAAATACCAACACTGGTAGAATTTTTAGTACAATCTAAAAAAGAAGCTGCTGTTAAAAAAGAAAAATTAGTAAAGCATATAAAATATTACATGATAGCTATAAGAATCAATCAGAGGAGGTAAAAAAAGGATTGGGATGAGAGAATGGATAAGCAATTCACAAAGGAACAATGTGCAGATATATGTATGTCTCCCAAATATGCAAAAATCTAGAAGATTTAGGATCTTTGTTTGGAAGTGTTTACATAGGTATTTTTTATACCCCAGGTAGACTCCAAAATTGTTTTCCTCAGGTAGACAGCAAATGTTGGAGTTGTGATGGGGAAGAAAGAGTTAATTGAGAACATTCTCTGGGACTGTAATGAGTTGCCAGACTTTACAGATTCCCTGCAGACTACTGTGTCAGAGATGCTGGGTGAGCAAATTGGTGTAACTAAGAAAATTATTTTTTTGAACAATGATACAGAATCCGAATTGCCTACTCATAGTAAGGCCTTGCTTAGTCCAGCTATGGTGGCTGTCAAAAACCTAATTACCAGAAAATGGAAATCAAAGACTAAACTAAATGTACTAAAAGCAGTGAATATAGTTAGAAAGATAAAACAACTGGGATTGGGATATTTAGAAAAAGTAGGAGCAAATTGCATAGAAAAAAAAATGGGAATTGTGGGAACAATACATGTACAGGAGGAATGAGGTTTAAAAGAAGGCAAGATTTGGATGAGATATGTAATGTTTGACAATGACTGGATAGATTATAAGTGATGTATACTGTCTGCAACTAATATGATATCAATGCGGTTTGTTTTCATTTATATAAATGTATAATTGCCTATGCCATACGTGATAATTTAATAAAAACTAGAATGAACAGCAGATGCAGGGTGGTATCCAACGAGACGGAGCCCGAATAATGAAAAAATTCTTTACTCAATCCGATGATCAAAATGAAGTACAAATACACATAAAGTCACAGTTTAAAAATGATAAAACAACAAGTTAAGCGCTTTCGTCAATACTCAGACTTCTTCAGAACAGTGAATTGCTGGCTGATAACTCCTTAAATACACACCCAGTCAATTAGTAAAATATTACCCCACATCATTTCCTTTCAATTAAGAAACATCACAGGAAGTGTAAGGTAGTAGTGAATACTCCCCCTGTTTGCAAGTACACAAAATGTCAACTAACCAAATGTTAAATCAATAGTGTCACAGGTAAAGAATGTTATAAGGCAAAAAATACCAATCACAACATAAATAAATCATAACATAAATAACTGTTTAAGTTTCAAAAGTGGTGCTATAGAAATTCTATCATTAAGACCTGGAGGGGAGTATGCATTCAGTCTGATCTGCCACTTTAACTCAATGTACTCCAAATATTCCTCAACAGGTCCGGCCCTTTGTCCCAAATCAACTTGTTCAAGAATAAAAAAACTAAAACTGTGATTACTTTTGTCATTAATATGCCTAAATAAAGCATTCTTCATATTTTTCTGCTTGATGTCATATAAATGTTGGTAGACTCTAAGTCTAAAAGCATTTTTTGTTTTCCCCACATAATAATCTTGGCAGTTTTTGCATACTGCAATATAAACAACCCCCTTAGTATAGCAAAACATTTTCTTTTTATTAGTAATGGATCCAAAATTCTTAAGATTAAATTTGTCTGTATCCATCATGAAAGGGCACTGGGGACATCTACCACATTTAGACATGCCACCTCTAGTGAGATTAGGTTTGCCTTTTTCAAGTAGTCCTTTTATTGATGTACTCTTTTTATAAACTATAGTGGGTCTCTTACCTATCTTGTCCAAGACCCCAATATCATTATCAAAAACCTTCCAATATTTATGTATTATGTATTTGATTTCTTCAAAATCTGCAGAATATGTGAGTGTCAATGCATGTGTAAAAATAGTATTATTGTGCCTCACATTGTTGTGGTTATCCCTATTGCCCAATAGGGCTCTAAAGTGTCCACTGGTCCTCTTATTTGTAACTTCCTGAATGATGTTTGATAGAAAAGGCTCTGGATAACCTCTTCTCTGAAACATATTGGACAAATTGTCACATTCCTTGGTAAAGTCATAAATGTCAGACACCATCCTGGCCAATCTAACACATTGGCCCTTGACCAGGGCCTTCTTCTGGTGCAAAGGATGTGCACTAGTAAAATGTAATAATGTGTTAGAATAGGTTGGTTTCCTATATAGTTGGGAAATAAAGCAGTTGTTCACATAATCTTTCTTTATGGTGATGTCCAAATAATGAATATAATCTAGATCCTTGACCATAGTAAATCTCAAACAACTGGTGGTACTGTTCATGTACGAAAAGAACCTATTCAAATCTTGTTCTGATTGATTCCAAAACAGGACAATATCATCAAGGTATTGCCCATACAATACCCATGAAGTCCTGAATTCGGAGTTAAAAATGTATTGATCTTCCCAATGTGCTAAGACAATGTTGGCGAAGATTGGTGCACAACATGCACCCATGGCAACTCCAAGCCTTTGTTTAAATAAATGTCATTCAAATGTAATGAAATTATTTTCCAAAACCATCTCCATACAAGTACGGATGGTCAAGATTGTGTCATGATTCAATGACGAATTACTGCATAGAAACTCATAGAACCAGTCCAGACCTATATCATGTGGTATAACTGAAAACAGGTCACAGACGTCAATAGTCACCAGGATGAGGTTACTGTCATACATATTCTGATTGACTTTACCAAGGAAGTCCCATGAGTCCTTAATTATAGTAGTCCGATTATCAAGGACCCCCTTAGTCATACTGTCAATGTATTTTGCTATACTAAATGTTTTGGAGGCTTTAGCATCTACAATGGGTCTTAAAGGTGGACTGTGTATTGATTTGTGAATTTTGGTATTCCAAATATGGTGGGAATCCTGGGATGTTTGGTTAAAATGTAGTTGTGTGTGTCTAGTGTGATTTGTCCATTCAGTAAAAGTTGCTCCAATTCTAAGTCAATGTTACGATATGCTATGTTTAATTCATTTTGTGAGGTCTCAGTGTACACTTCACTATATAGTATGTCAAACATTCTACTATTGTAATCATCAGTATTCATAATAACCAGACCCCACCCTTGTCCAGTTTCATAAGTCTTATATTAGTCTGATGTAAAATTTCACTCAAAATACCCTTCTCCTCTATTTTTAAATTGTCTATGGGTGAGTCATTATACCTATAACCCAATCGTGTTCTAATGTCGTTTTCACATAGAACCTCAAATATTTGTACCAAAGGGTGATTGGGAGGTTGAAAGGTACTTGGTCTTCTAAGGTTTGAGCCACAAGTAAAATTACTATCAGGAAAAAATAAAGCTAGATTTAATTTCCTTGTAAATAGTTTTAACTGCACCATAACATCTACTATGTTGCCCTTGCTAGTAGGCACAAAATTCATACCTTTGGATAGAAAATCGGCCCATTCCCTAGTGACAGTAAGACCACTGTAATTATAAATACTGAAGTCACCCAAATCATTAGTCACAATTGAAAGAATCACATCCTCAGTCTCAGTATGTGATGGGCTGCTTATCTCCAGTAGTTGTTCCATCCCCCCCCCTCCATGGTGCAGATCGAGGACTGTAATAATTCGACCTCATCTGTCTTTGGTTGATTAGCCTCTCCGATCTCCTGAGGGGGGCTTGTTCTAAAGGGATTTCCTCTCCTTCCTTATCATCTTGTGTCTCACAAGCTTGCCCTAACGTATAAGTACTGTAATTACCAGTCATTTGATTAAATTGCCCTCTTGGGGGGTCTGGATAAGCCACACCCTTCTCATAATCCATTTTGTCCCTACATAACTTCCTTTCCTTTCTCCCTTTTAAATCACTGAGTTCATTATAAACAGTATCAAACACAGCATTAAAAAAATTTTCTTAGATTCAAACAATAAGTCATTTTTAATGTTGACATCTACCTGATTAATTTCTCTTAACAATAGTGCCATTTTCTTATTGTTATCCACAATAAGAATGCGTAACAATTCACAGCCTTGTCTGTTAAAAAATCCCAAAAGTTCTTTGTAAAGATGTGAATTCTTTTCCAACCCGGTTGGATATTTCCACATTCGTAGTCCTTTAGGGACTTGCTCCCTCTTAATACATTCAGTTAGGTACTCATTTTCTAACTGAATTTTCTTATATTTGAATAACAAAGTTTTAAACATGTGGATTTGTTGATCTAGTGTACACAGGTCAGAATTCACATACTCGTTCCTACAATTGAAACCAAGATCAGTTTTTGACCAATGTTCTATGGAAATGTTAACATAGTCTACCTCACGAGGCTCATGCATATTCAAGCCTTGAGTGCCAGACGCACCAATGGTAGTGGAATACGTCACTTCCTTATTCCCATTACCCTGGCAATTATTTCCTTGTCCTGGAGGAATGGAAGAACAAGAACTAGACTGTGAAGTGTCCAAAGGTCTATTTCTCAAGCCAGCATTGTCCCAGATAATATTATCGACCTTGGCTGACAGTTCAGCAACAGTCTTGGTAAGAAGCGTCACAGATGTCAAGACACTTTGTAAATCGGCACCATCAACGCTGGTCACCTGGCCACTTGCATCCATAACAAAACACAGACAAACTCAGTAAGCAGAATAAAAACTAGAATGAACAACAGATGTAGGCTGGCATCCAACGAGACGGAGCCCGAATAATGAAAAAATTCTTTACTCAATCCAATGATCAAAATGAAGTACAAATACACATAAAGTCACAGTTTAAAAATGATAAACCAACAAGTTAAGCACTTTTGTCAATACTCAGACATCTTCAGAACAGTGAATTGCTGGCTGATAACTCCTTAAAAACATACCCAGTCAATTAGTAAAATATTACCCCACATCATTTCCTTTCAATTAAGAAATCACAGGAAGTGTAAGGTAGTAGTGAATACTCCCCCTGTTTGCAAGTACACAAAAAGTCAACTAACCAAATGTTAAATCAATAGTGTCACATGTAAAGGATGTTATAAGGCAAAAAATACCAATCACAACATAAATAAATCATAACATAAATAACTGTTTAAGTTTCAAAAGTGGTGCTATAGAAATTCTATCATTAAGACCTGTAGGGGAGTATGCATTCAGTCTGATCTGCCACTTTAACTCAATGTACTCCAAATATTCCTCAACAGGAAGGATTGATGTCAGAGTATAGGCAAAGAGAAAGAAATATGGGGATCCTATGTGAAATACCAACACTGGTAGAATTTTTAGTACAATCTAGAAAAGAAGCTGCTGTTAAAAAAGAAAAATTAGTAAAGCATATAAAGTATTACATGATAGCTATAAGAATCAATCAGAGGAGGTAAAAAAAGGATTGGGATGAGAGATTGGATAAGCAATTCACAAAGGAACAATGTGCAGATATATGTATGTCTCCCAAATATGCAAAAATCTAGAAGATTTAGGATCTTTGTTTGGAAGTGTTTACATAGGTATTTTTTTATACCCCAGGTAGACTCCAAAATTGTTTTCCTCAGGTAGACAGCAAATGTTGTAGCTGTGATATGGAAGAAAGAGTTAATTGAGAACATTCTCTGGGACTGTAATGAGTTGCCAGACTTTACAGATTCCCTGCAGACTACTGTGTCAGAGATGCTGGGTGAGCAAATTGGTGTAACTAAGAAAATTATTTTTTTGAACAATGATACAGAATCCGAATTGCCTAGACATAGTAAGGCCTTGCTTAGTCCAGCTATGGTGGCTGTCAAAAACCTAATTACCAGAAAATGGAAATCAAAGACTAAACTAAATGTACTAAAAGCAGTGAATATAGTAAGAAAGATAAAACAACTGGGAATGGGATATTTAGAAAAAGTAGGAGCAAATTGCATAGAAAAAAAATGGGAATTGTGGGAACAATACATGTACAGGAGGAATGAGGTTTAAAAGAAGGCAAGATTTGGATGAGCTATGTAATGTTTGACAATGACTGGATAGATTATAAGTGATGTATACTGTTTGCAACTAATATGATATCAATGCGGTTTGTTTTCATTTATATAAATATATAATTGCCTATGCCATACGTGATAATTTAATAAAGATGTTTCTTGTTAAAAAAAAAAACAGAATCAAAGTCAGGAAGAGATTTTACATGTTTCTCTTAGAAAGTTGCATTAGCAAACATTTTCTGAAGGACACAAGGTCTAAACCTCATTCCTATCATTATTTAAAGGCTGCAGTCCTCAACAATTTTCCATAAAGCCACACATTTTACAAGGATTGGACAAAACCACCTGTCAGCTTCTTTGCTCAAGAGTTCTGGGCAATGACAAAAATAATGAGGGGACAAAGGCCCAAATTTTAATTACCATTTTATCTATTTACTAACCAGGCATACTCACTGTACAAAGTGTCCCTTTTCAGTGATGACCCGGAATCACTGCCCAAGTGACCTGCTCAAAGGCACACAGTAGGCAAATGGAGGTGGAAGGATTCAAACACTGCACTTTTGACTACAGGAAACAGTTTGCTAATATTTCAGAGTCATAACTGCCAGACAGCTCTAACTTGATATGTAGTTTATCAACAGCTATGAAACCAATGACTGGTTTTATTGACTGGCTGTCATTCACAGTGATTTATCAGAAAAGATTATGTTAAGGAAGGTCTGGCAGTTAGTGCAATGGATTAAGGCTCTAAGCTCTGAAATAGTTACTTCCTATAGATAAGAGTATTGGGTTTGACTCTTTCTAGCTGCATTTGCCTACAGTGTGACTTTGTGCAGGTCATGTAATCAGACAGTACTCCTGAGACTTGGTGAATTAAACAAGTTTTCCTTAATAACTATGACACTGTAATGACTGGTATTACTAATTGGCATTTCCCATTAATTTACCTTACCTGAATTTTCTGGGTCCTGGAGGGCAGTCTGCTGGACATGAGGCAGAATGCAATCTGCAACCCATAGTGAGGGCACACAGATCCATACTTAGTGCAGTTTAGAGGTTTGTTTGTGTCTTTCGGCTTTTCCTGGTTAGAGGTCGCCACAGTAGAACTCTGGTCCGCTAATGATTGGCAGTAGATTTTTACGTGCTGAGTTGCCAGCCCTGATGCACAACCTTCAACGAAGGTACGCCCATTCACGCATTGTCTCCACACAGAAGACACTCTAGCTGAGAATCAAACAGGACAACGTCTTATTGTGAGGCAACAAGGTAAAGTGCAAAAATACATGCACAAAATCTGCGAAGCTTCACAGTGTCCGATTCTCTCTTCTGTGTATGGACTGGCTAAAAAGTTAAAAGGGATCAGATGCTGCTAAAAATCCAATAGTTCAAAAAGGTCTAACCTCTAATATCTACTGCAGTCCTCTAAAGGTCCAATGTCTTTATCTTGGTTACTCAATTTTGTGATCTCTAGCTGCTGATCTAAACAAATCTCACACTAATCAAAGGGACTTCTGGTCAGACATGCTTCCAATTCTGAAGCTGCTTAAGTCTTTCAGGCTGATGCTAACTTTTTTTAAAGCACCAGGCCTTGACAGCTGCCTAGGTCACCTTGTGCTGAATCCAGCCTTGCAAACTACCAACTATATCTGTCAAGAGACACAGTAAAGCAAATCATATTGATTTTATATTCTTAGCTGTGACCCAACCAGTTCTGGCATGACTCATGACCCATCCCAGTCAGGTAGGTATTTGCTTGCACTAACAGCAGCGATAATCTTCTGCAGTCCTCAGCATTGTAATCTAATCTAAGATAATAAATTCTCTTAATATAAAAGTACTTGTCATCTCATAATTTACTTGGTACTGATACTATGTGCAAACTGGGTTTTATTGATCTTATCAGGGACTAATCTAATCAGAAAGACTTTCTTACAGATCCAACATAACGTGCTAGAATAATTTGATACTCTAAGAAGCCAAACGACAAGTCAAAAACAAGTAAACGGTAGATGGTTGTGAAAAGAAGTCAATCCCAGGAAGTGTGTGTTGTGCAGTGCCTGATAACCCAGTGGCATAGCCTGTAATTCAGGCTAAGTGAATTTACTATTTTATTTACCACTGAGTCTCTGACCCATCCCTACTCCTTATTAAATTGGTCTTGATGGCTTGGCTGCTTGTTAGTAAAATAGCAGACACTCTCCACTCCTCTCTTCTCTGGCTCCTGCCCCCTTCACACCACAACTGCTGTGAGAAGGTTTGCTTTACTCTTGGTAACAGCAGATGGTTTCCATCACAGCTCTCAACCTTTTGGCAAAAGAACCTGTGAAAAAAGGCTCGAAATCAGGGACATATTTCAAAAATAGTTTTTGTGTAATTAGAAAGTTTCTAGAATTAACAAGATTTGTGTTAGTATCATGCATACATTTTCTGAAAGCTAAGAAGTCTGAAACTTAAATGTCAATGTCTGTCATTAGTGATTATAATCCTAAAGGATTTTTCAGAAAAAATGAATGTTCAGAGGAACAGACCAAAAATATGAGACAATATTGGACATTTTGCAAAATTTGAGATAGCTGAGTGGTATGGTTCCCGTTTATATTACATTGCTAAGCTGTCCTCAGGCCATAGTTCTCAACGTCTTTGCTGAGGAATCAGGGAGTTTGGGTTAGCAAACAAGCAAAGATGGGAAAAGGGGTGGGGGGGTTGCACACTCATGCATGCTGACCCTAACCCTACACATGTGTACTAAACACACTTTCTGTTACATTGCTAGTATTCAGACAGATTTTGTCTGCAAATTAATGGTAGTCTTTTTTTTTTACACAATTGGAAAAGCAAGCAATATTCCCTTTTTATTTGTTTAGAGACTTCCAGAAAAGGTAAGTACGACCATTTCTCAGATTGAATGTGTTTCGATTTGTGAGTGCATCCAATAGTAATATACTCACTATAACGTATATCCACAGTAAATATGCATGAAAGCCAACACACATTTTTCACATAACCAAAGTCTACAGATTGCTCTTGGAGCTCTTCAGTTAAAAAAAAGTTAACACTATAGTGCTGAATTCCAGAAACTCATTAAATTATACGGGAGACTGTATATTCACGTAATGTTGGCTAATTAAGTTAACTACAGATTCAGCCCCTACCCCCACACCAATGTGGTAAACATAAGAAACAAAACATACTGGATAATAATAATCACTTACATCTACTTAAGACTGCAAAATGAGAATGGTATCCCAAAGCTGCCACTAACAACAGCCATTTCTCAGAAGCTATTTTCAGAACATTAAAGTAAAATGAATGGCTCTTAAGATATACATTTTTTGAGGCACCTCTACACAGTCATCTAAGTTAAAAATTAAATAAATAAGTCTTCAGTGTGACAGCTTTGTGACTCCTTGTGATTAGAAGTCTGACCTCAAAGGAGCTTTGAGCGTTGTCACTGCAGCTGTACTTCAATTACTAGATGCAGTTCTCTGCTACTTCATTTCTCGGTGAAGAATGGACCGAGCCATTGTAGTCACAGAACAGCAGTAACTAAGTGAAATGATTAAAGTAAAAAATTAAATAAAAGCACTTGACATTTTTTCCAAATAAGACTAGCACTTTTTGATTGCAAATGGTTTTACACTATCATTTGTGGAGACAGAACTATTACAGAGCCCTTTCCATTATATTTCTTCTCACAATAATGATCTAACAAGTACCAATATAGCAAGGCCTTACTGTAGGACTACTTACAAATTATTGTTCACTCAATTATGCTACCTTATTCACTGTACTGCACAAACTCCCAAGACAGTACAAGCCACAGTTTCTCCTGCTACCCAGGTACTTTTCTTGTGCTGGAGGAGAGATCACCACATTCTCATCTGTTTTATTCTTGCCACGGGCTTTCATAAAGCCTCTAGAGATTTATCATCTATTTGTTAGCCCTCAAGGATTTGAAACATGTCCAGTTCTCATTAGTCATTAGAGAGCTAGACCTGCAATCAATCATCTAGCAGAAAACAGCTGCTGTACCTCACCTAATTGTCATGACCACATATCCTACTATGGGGATCTTATTTGTAGCAGGTAATCATAACACAGGAAGAATGCAGGCTCCTTGCATTTTCAGACACTGACAGATATACATGAACACCCACTTTATTGTTAGACTTCAAACAGCCATTTAACTAAAGGCCTCTAAAGCCAAACCATATCCCTGGTGGATTACATCAACAGATCAGGCATACTATTTCTTTATTTTCAAAGTATTAAGAGCATCACAGCATGCCAGCTGAATTGTTTTATGTTATATTTTACCAGTTTATAGTGGATACGATTCATCTGTTTGCCTTCATGTATTCATTAGCAAAGGAAAAGTCTGTGTCTAAGAGACAACTGAGTAAAAAACACCTCAGGAACATGACTTGAAAGCAACATTAAAAAAGATAATCTTATATTCAGAAGAGAACTTGTTGAGAGCAGTGAATGTGATTTTACTAAAATCAGTTTGTTGAAAGAAGGGATTAACAAATTCACAGCACAACAAGGAAGCCTGATCACACCTGCATTTCCTCCAGTTAACAGCAATCTTTCTACCCTGAACTATTCACTACTGTTTCAATAGTGATCTAAAATAGCTTCTTGACATGTCATTTGGAGTAAGCAGCTAAAATATTACCATGTTAATGAAATTGCAAGAAAGAAACCTGGAAATTAAGCAAATTCCTAAAAACATTGCATTATTGTGATATTAAGTTGATTTTGTATAGTGTGTTACATAGATACTGGAGAATGAGATAGCATTTCACTGAAGACACTAGTTGGGGGGAGGGGGATGTAGTCAAACTCACACCACAAATCGGAGATTAGAAGGGCCATTGACAGTAATGCCTTGTATAAGCACATAGTTGATTCAGGTATTGAGCATAGATTCTCCTTTAGAGTTATTGATGTAAGCTGCCCTCCTGCCAGAGGTGATGATAGTGGTAATTTACTTGAATTAAAAGAGTATGAATGGATTCTTAGGTTGAACTCTGACCATTTTCCAGGTTTAAATAATATGATTACCTTGAAACCTGTTCTTGTTAAATTGCAACATACTAGGTTAAAATGTTATGAATGATTTTCTAATTTTAATGATTTGTTGTATATACTTTCACATGATTTTTGGACCAGTAATCCATAAAACCATCCCTTGATTTACATTGACCTGTCCATTTAAACCATTTGGTTTTTTTTGTTTGTATTAGTATTGAGGAAGGATTTTAAAAGCTTTTCAAATATAAGCAATCAATTGCATGAAATGCTTTACAGAAAATTCAACAACGGTTTAGAGTCAGACAGTCCCAAACAAAACCCAGCTAAATGTAGGGGTTTACAGGCTGGTGAGCTTCTCTATAAAACCAGAATGGAGAATGACCTTTCCCTCATCTATAGCCTTGGTAACTGTCTCAAAGAAGTCCACCAGGTTTAGGAGGCATGATCTGCCCTTAACAAAGCTGAACTGGGTAGGGTACAGTGTTTGGAGGTTCTCAATGTCTCTGTTAATGAGATCCATGATGATGCACTCCATAGCCTTGTAAACCAATCTAGTCAGGCTTATAGGGTGATAGTTCCCAGTGTCTGTTGTGGCTCCACTTGGAATAACCATTGCTGGCCACTCTATGGGCATGTAGCCTGTGGAGAGGCTAAGAATGTGTGGTTATCTTTGTAGTCATTGGCAATTTTTCTTTCAAAGCTACTGATACTGATCAGGGATGTCTTCCACTAGTTTCCTCCTTCTGTTGTATAGCTTGTTAATGAGGGGTCCACCAGACTGATTTCCTTTTCTTGGAGGAGTGAGTCTCTTGGGATAGCAATCCATCCATTCTTGCATGTCCTATTTATTGTTGTGGTGAGGTTTAGATTCCTAGACCGTGTGGCTTGAGGGGATATGGTTTTCTTTAGGTGGAGCATGTCCATCAATTCTGGGTTGGATATGGCCTTGTATGTCAGGCAGAGATCACCTCTGAGTAGGTGGTATGCAACCAAGTACTGCTGGAGTTTCTTCAGTTGAGCTGCACAGGGCATCTGTTTGAGGCCAGTGATCCTCTTGGTGAGGTAATTCTGTGTTTTTTCCAGCTGTTGCAGGTGTCTTGTAAGGTACATCCCAAATGGAGCATTGTACTTTATGATGGGTCTTATGAGTGATGTGCAGAGGGACACAATGACCTTTTATGATCTGGATGCACACCCTTTTGTGATTAGGTGGGCCACATAGAAGGATTTTCTAACCACTATGGCTACGTGATTATCAAAGGAGAGATTACTGTCTACTTGGGTCTCCAGATCCCTTATTTTGTCTTCTGTATTTAGGAGGCTACCACCTATGTGGTAATTTGTGCCTACTTTGTTTTTCCAAAGGGGATGACTATGCACATTTTGGCATTTAGCTTGAGACCATGGTTTTGACACCAGGTATCTGTCTCAGTGAGATCCTTTTGGAGGATGTCTGTGTCAGCTGGAAAGTCAGTTATAGCCCCTAGTTTGCAGTTGTCTGCAAACTTGGTCAGCCATAGTCCTCCTGTGCTTGCCTGTACCTCTGAGAAGTATATGCCGAACAGGAGGGGTCCTAGGACTGAGCCCTGGGGAATGCCACTTGTACAAAAGAACAAGCTGCAAGGAAATATGAATAACAACCAAAACTGAGAGAAACACACTTTATAATAGCAAAGCTTTCGGATAAAATCCTTCCTCAATACTAATACAAACAAATCTAAAAACCAAATGGTTTAAATACAGGTCACTGAAGTCACATGACCAGCAGTCCAAAAATCATGTGACCACAAGTATATAAAACAAATCATTAAAATTAGAAAAATTAGAAAAAACATTAAAAAAATAACATTATCGCAACCTAGTATGTTGCAATTTAACAAGAACAGGTTTCAAGGTAATCATATTATTTAAACCTGGAAAATGGTCAGAGTTCAAACTAAGAATCCATTCATACTCTTTTAATTCAAGTAAATTACCACTATCATCACCTCTGGCAGGAGGCCGTATTACATCAATAACTCTAAAGGAGAATCTATGCTCAATACCTGAATCAACTATGTGCTTATACAAGGCATTACTGTCAATGGCCCTTCTAATCTCCGATTTGTGTTCAATGATGCATTCTTTTAGCTTTCTAGTGGTCTTACCCACATAGAATGCAGTACATTTCACACAATTAGCTATGTACACCACATTAGATGTAACACAAGTGATAGAAAAATTAAACTGATAAACTTTACCACTAATAGGATGTTTGAACTTATCACTGCAACCAACCACAATATCAGAACAGCAGGAACAATTCAAACAACCATACGTGCTGGGCTTAGTGGTAAAAGTCCTCTCTACAGGCCTGAAAAAGTCTTTGTAACATAACATATTCTTCAAGGACTTCATATTTCTATATGAGAAAAAAGGCCTGTCACCAAGAATGTCTTTAATCTCACTAGAGGCCATTAGTACAACCCAATTCCTCTGGATTATTTGTTTTACAAAACAAGTCAAGGTATTATAACTAGTAAGATACCTAGTGCATACTTTTGAACATTCTAGGTTAACAGAACCAACATCATCCCCAAGAAAAATTGGCTTCAATATTGACTTCCTATTAACTAAAACTTTATTTTTTAAATCTAAAATTAGTTTAGAATCATAACCATTATCCAAAAACTCTTTGGACATCTCATCCAACTGTAAATTAAATGTAGCATCATCAGTATTTAATCTACTAACTCTATTAAACTGTGAAGTAACAATCCGCTTAAAGACATGTGGGGCATGCATGCTGGAATAATTAATGTATCTATCAGAGTTTATCTCATTTTTGTGAATACTGGTATGGATAGAACCCTCACGTAGTTGTATCTTAACATCCAAGAAATTAATCTCACTATCAGAGGCATCCATCTTAAATTTCAAGAAACTGGTGGTTGCATTTAAATAATGAACAAATTCATTCAACAGTGAAAGGGAACCTTTCCAAACCATAAAACAATCATCAACGAAGCATTGATAAAAACATATATTACTTACAAAAGAATTATCCAAATTATAAATATAAGCTTTCTCCCATTGGTATAACACCAAGTTGGCACAGAAGTACCCATGGCTACACCAGTGAGTTGCAAATATAAGCATTCATCAAACAGAAAAATATTGTTCCTCAAAACTACATCTAGAAGAGAACAAATATTCTCAACAGATCTATTCACAAGAGAAGATTGGGAGATCAAAAATTG
Organism: Protopterus annectens; assembly: GCF_019279795.1. Taxonomy (NCBI): domain Eukaryota; kingdom Metazoa; phylum Chordata; order Ceratodontiformes; family Protopteridae; genus Protopterus; species Protopterus annectens. The sequence continues at coordinate 284,640,903 of NC_056739.1, forward strand.
TCTGATAGACTCAATACCAAAATCATGCAGTATTACAGTAAAAAGGGATGCTATATCAAGCGTTACAAACAAATACTCACTTTGTCGACAGGAACCACCAATACTATTAAACCAAACACGCAATTTACAAAGGAAATCAGATGTATCTCTTAGCACAGAAGTGCATTTAGGTAAATATAATTGCAATTGTGTTTGCAAATATATAGATATAGGTTTGGTGATCCACCCCCCTCCCGATACAATTGGTCTCATGGGAGGGTTGGTCACTGACTTGTGTATCTTAGGCAGCCCATAAAGACAAGGGATAATTGGATATGAAACAGTAAAAAAATGAAATAAATCCAGAGTAATATCACCACTAATTTGCAAATCATAGATCACCATATTGACATAACTAATACATCTTTTAACATCTATTGATGTAATACGTTTAAAAGCCTCAACATCATTCAGTAGAACAGAAACTAAAGATATATACTTAGGCTGATCCATAAGGACTACAGCCCCACCTTTATCGGCTTGTTTAATCACTAAATCTTTGCTCGCCTGTAAACTTTTGAGCGCTTGATACTCATCAAATGTTAAATTAAAGCGAGAAAATCTCAGAATATTGCAGTCAGAATACAACATTCTTAATTCCCTCTCACACAAATCATGAAATGCTGTAACCACAGGCATACTAGAAGGTATAAAGGTACTACGCCATTTACATGAAACTCCATTAACGACAGAGTTACCAAACAAAACCTTTAAATTTACATTTCTAATGAAAATCTTAAGGTCTGTGAGTGCAGTCACTAGATCACCCTTCGCTGTAGGAATAAAATTAAGCCCTTTATGTAGTACTGAACAATGAGCAGAGTTCAAATTAAAGGTTGAAAGGTTGAGGATACCTTTAGTCATTTGCGACTTACTTTGCCCTGCCCTAAAGGGCTCTCATTCTTACGTTTGCCTGGGATAACTGTTTGTCCCATAAACAGTTTCCTTCTTGGAGAGGAACGCTCAGTTACAGCCTCCGGCTGTTCTAGATGAAAGCGTTTGCCAGAGAAATTAAATGTAAGTTGCTGTGCCTTCTTAACCACAGTGGAACGCGAGTTAGCCTCTCCGTCTTGCTTGTCACTAAGTTCTGACTGAGAGCAAGCATTCGTGGAGTCTAATGTAGACGTCACCAAACTAGGCGTGTTCACCTGTAAGTGATTCGACGAAGCTGCCAAAGCCGGTTCATGTTGTTGTGCAATATCAACTGTGGTTTCAGAAAAGCCATCAAGAACATCTAAACTTCTCTTATTACTACATACTGCAGCATTAGGTTTAAAAGTTTGATCATTTTTCGGCCATGAGAAAATATGACCCCTTTGGAAGTCGTTGATATCACGCGTGAGCTTACGCTTCTTCGTTACTTCCAAACGGTCATCCAATGCTTGTGTTCTGTCAAGTAGCTGCTGATATAACTCACCCATAGACGCAAATACAGGCATATCCATTAATTCATTTTCCATATTTAGTATCTCATCTTTAAGTAATACGGCCTCCTGCCAGAGGTGGTGATAGTGGTAATTTGCTTGAATTAAAAGAGTATGAATGGATTCTTAGGTTGAACTCTGACCATTTTCCAGATTTAAATAATATGATTACCTTGAAACCTGTTCTTGTTAAATTGCAACATACTAGGTTGCGATAATGTTATGTTTTTTTAATGTTTTTTCTAATTTTAATGATTTGTTTTATATACTTGTGGTCACATGATTTTTGGACTGCTGGTCATGTGACTTCAGTGACCTGTATTTAAACCATTTGGTTTTTAGATTTGTTTGTATTAGTATTGAGGAAGGATTTTAACCGAAAGCTTTGCCATTATAAAGTGTGTTTCTCTCAGTTTTGGTTGTTATTCAGAATGCCACTTGTAACCGGTTTAGAGTCAGACCTAGCTCCCATAACTATTACCATGTGGATTCTGTCTGTGAGCCAGTTGGCAACCCATCTCATGATGTAGGGGTTTATGTTCAGGCTGGTGAGCTTCTCTATAATACCAGAATGGAGAATGGTGTTGAAGGCCTTTGCGAGTTCTAGGTAGGCTGTGTGGTCCACCTTTCCCTCATCTATAGCCTTGGTAACTGTCTCAAAGAAGTCCACCAGGTTTAGGAGGCATGATCTGCCCTTAACAAAGCTGAACTGTGTAGGGTACAGTGTTTGGAGGTTCTCAATGTCTCTGTTAATGAGATCCGTGATGATGCGCGCCATAGCCTTGCAAACCAATCTAGTCAGGCTTATAGGGCGATAGTTCCCAGTGTCTGTTGTGGCTCCACTTTTGTGGGGTGGAATAACCATTGCTGTGCGCCACTCTATGGGCATGTAGCCTGTGGAGAGGCTAAGTTTGAGGTGAGGGGTTAGTTCATCTTTGAGCTCATGAAGGATGCAGCCTGGGACACCATCCGGTCCCCTTGATGCTGTGTTTTTGGCTTTGGAGAGGGCTGTTTTAACCTGAGTGTCTGTGATTTCAGGGGCACTACATTCTTCTGGTATGGTTATGGGCCTTTTTGGGGGTAAGAGGGGGGTGAAGTTTGCACTGAACCTGTCTGCCAGGATGATGGCGATATCAGTCGGTTCAGTGTATTTTGTGCCATTCTGCACTAACTCCGAGCAGATCTGGGAATTGCCACTTAGATTCTTGACATAGCTAAAGAATGCCTTGTGGTTATCTTTGTAGTCATTGGCAATTTTTCTTTCAAAGCTAGCCTTAGATGATTTTATGAGGAATTGTAGTTTCTTGCTGATACTGATCAGGGATGTCTTCCCCTCTTGGGATTGTACTCGTTTCTGTACTAGTTTCCTCCTTCTATTGTATAGCTTGTTAATGGCAGGGGTCCACCAGACTGGTTTCCTTTTCTTGGAGGAGTGAGTCTTGGTTTTGCTTGGGATAGCATGATCCATGCATTCTTGTAGGTGCTCATAGAGTGCATTAGTAAAGGATTTTGCAGCTTGGGCAGCATTATCCTTTAGCATGGGGGATTTGAAACTTTCCACCTCGGTCTTAAGTAATGTGAAGTTTGCTTTTGAAAAGTTTTTCATGGTGGTTTCTTTGACTGGGGCAGGGGCAGAATGTGGTTATCCAGAGTGATTAGTTTATGGTCAGATCTAATGAGCGAGGGGTTGGCCTCCAGTGTGGAACACCGGTCACCCATGTTGGTGATGATCAGGTCAAATATGTTGTCACCTCTGGTGGGTGTGTTGATAAGTTGATCCAGGGCATTAGGGCATTTGAGTTTATAAATTCTAGGAAATGTTGGGCAAGGGAGTTAGTACTTGAGTAGTTCTCCTGGTTAATGTTTGGGTAATTGAAATCACCCAATATCAGGGTATTTGGTAGGACCTTTATGTTTCCCAGTGTTTCCAGAAATATGGAATGGGGGTCCTGAGACATGGTCGGTGATCTGTAGCAAGCTATAATTTGAATTGCAGTTCTGCAAGGGTTAGTTGCACGTGGATGATCTCTGAAGCATCGTGCTGTGCCACTAACTTGGAGGTGTGCATATCATTGATGGATATGGATACGCCCCAATCTTTTGTATTTCGGTCCAGGTTTTGTGGCTGAAATGTATGGTATGAGTTGTAGTCTGGTAGTGCTGGGGTGCTCTCTGGAGCCTTAAACCAGGTTTCTGTTACTGCACATATATTGATTTTCTCCATACTGAGGAGTGCCTTGAGTGCATGCATTTTGAGGTTTAGACTTCTGGCATTGAGTAGTATTACCCTCAGTTTTTTGTTACTTGTGCTATTTACGGTGGTGGGTTTGTCTTTTGAGCCTTGCCTAAAAAAGGTACTATGGGGGTGGCTAGAGCCTTGGCCAGTATTCAAAAGCCTAAGGATGACAGGTGCAAGCCATCTCTAGTGAAGCAGCGTGGCTTGTCGAGCATGTCATCCCAAGCTGACAGACACTGGATCCCCTTTGAATGACACCAGAAGCTTAGCCAATTGTTGAAATTGATAATTTTTTCTTTATACTGTGGTATCATTCTTGGTAAGGGCAGGATGCTACTCAGGGTCAAGGTCATACCGGCCTGGGCTATGTGATCAGAGAGCTTCTCCATGTCTCTTTTCATGTTGTCCAGGGAGGTACGGCTCAGGTCATTCACACCAACATGGACAATGACAGAGTCATATTTGTACTTGTTCTGGAGGGACCCGAGTGCTTGTGTTATGTGGCAGATCCTGGCACCAGACAGGCAGCTAACAATAACCTTCTCCTTGTTGAGCCTAGTGAGTGGGACGTCAGTGTGCCTGACTATAGAGTCACCTTTTACTAGTGTGTTGGGTATGTTATTTTGCCTTAAGGGCTGTAAGTATTTCTGATGGATCTTGATTTAATGGTCAACAATTCTAAGTGACAGATTTCAGTGATGATATTCTTAAATTCTGAGAAAGAAGGTGAAGTATCAGACTTCCAATTTCTAGTTATAACCTTTCTAGCAACAGTTAAAATAGACCAACCCAAGGGGTATTTATTTTTTTTTAAACAAGCAGGAACTGATGTATTGAATAGAACCCACAATTTTGATAAGATAAAATTATGTGAAAATAAAGCCTGAAGAAAGTTGTTTATGTTGTTCCAATAGATTTTAAGAACTATGTAGTCAAAAAACATATGGGACCAGTTAGCCTTTGTTTCTATTTTACATCTCCAGCACATACTGTCTCTCTTATTAACTTTCTCCATTATGTGAGGTGTCAAAAAGGACTTGTACATACATTTTCAGATAAACAATCTCCATTTAAGTGAGGAAGTAGTCAATCTGGACGATTCTAATATTATTTTCTTATCCTGATCATTAAGTGGATTATTATTAACTAAGGTGAAATAGTTCCAATAATTGTCTGGATAACATTTTGTTTAATTTCTAATTATTTTATATATTTGTGAAAGCTTGCCATTATTAGGAAATTTATGTTGTATAGATAGAGCCAAAAGGCTGAGTAATTTAGGGACATACACTTTTATACTAGATGACATTAAGTCTATTTTATTAAGCATGAACTGCCTGCAGGCTTGTATTTCCAACCACAGATGTTTACTTAATTCATGTTCAGCAATTAAATAGTCTACATATTTCAATGTTCTATTTGTCAACAACTGAAACCAATAAACTAAATTCTTATCTTTGAATACCATCATTTTTGCAGAATCTGAAGAAGACATATTTCCTTGTGTAAAAACAATAGGAAAAGAAAAAAAATTCCAGGCTTTATTGACTGGATTTTTGTAAATAAAGTTTCAAAAATTGTTCAGTATACGCGAGATATAGTGAGATGTATGTGTTTGAGAACTGTGTGTAGTAAGAAAGTCCTTTAGCAACCAAATAAATGGATTATTCAATATTAATATTTTGTGAAAATTAGATTTATTACATGGATTAAAAGACAATATCTCTAAGAATTTCTTCTATTTAGCTGTATAATGTGTGTTGGTTAATAAGGATATAGATTTAACCACAGAGGAAATTGAGTATAATTCCAAGTCTGCTAAACCAATTCCACCACTAGACCAATCTCCCAAATGATGAGCTAAGGCCACTCTAGGTTTATTTGGAAACCATAAGAACTTTAAAATCACTAAATTGCATTTTTGTAAGTGTTTTAGGGGGTGGTAAAGATAATGATTGAACAAAATATAGAATTTTTGGTAGTATTATCATTTTAATGATGGAGAGTCGCTCTTCTATTGTAAAGGGAAGTTTATTTCATTTATTTATATAATTCTTTGTAGAATCTAAACTTTTGCTATAATTAAGATATATTATATATTTACTGTTTTAGCTAATATTATTCCTAAGTATAATTCCTCTGATTAAGCTAAATATTTAGTAAACTTGTATCTAATTTATTATTAGGGTAAATAGGAAGTATTTATTTTTATCACTGAAGAATAAACCCAATTTCCTTTGAAAGTTTTCCATAATCTTAAAAACAGCAGAGATATAAGCATTATTTCCCTTCATAGTATGAAGAATATCATCAGTGAATAGCTGGATTTTAGGGGTCACATCAAGACTTAATTGGATCCCTCAATATTTGGATCAATCCTTATTAAATTGGCCAATGGTTCCATTACCAAGATGAACAGCAAGGGAGATAGGGGCAACTTTGCTTGGTCCCCTTGAGAATTTGTATATTCTGTGAGGTGTAAGTACCTATTTTAATGTAGGCTTGATATCCTCTGTAAAGATGCGGAATAAGTTGAATGAAGTTATTAGAAAATTTTAATTTGTCCGAGAGAAAGAATAGATAATCCTAATTAACAGAATCAATTTATATCTAGACTAATTAATGTTAAATTTTCTTTTAGATTTTTAGCAGAGTCAATTATGGTTAAAATTCTCTTTATGTTATCATATGCATTCCCATTTATAATAAAACCTGTTTGGTCTTCATCAACCAGAGATGAAAGAAATATCTTTAATCTGTCAGTGTAAATGGACATGAACATTTTATAGTCGACATTTAAAAGAGAGAGTGGTCTATATGAGGAACATTTAGAAGGATACTTATTAGATTTTCGTATGGGAGAGATGACAGTATTTTTCCAAGAAGGTGGGATATTGGCTTTGTCTTGAGAAAGAGAAAAAACTTTATGTAATGAACTCAAAGCTTCTTTAGGCATTAGTTTATAAATGTCTGGGATAATTCCATCATTACCAGGAGTGTTATCTGGTTTTAGTTTGCTAATTTCAAGTTGGATTTCAGAAAATGAAATGGGTTTATCTAAGGAATCAACTTATAGTTTTGATATATATATTTATATGTGTATGTATATATATATATATATATATATAGATTCACTTCAAAATCTTGAAAGCTCAAAATCCCTAATCTCAAAATACTGAACTCAAAATCTCGAAAGCTCAAAATACTGAAAACTCATAATACCGAATCTCATAATATCGAAAAATATACAGAACACCAAAACTGACTAATATTGCAGCAAAGATACATACAGAAACATATTACTCTTCCACAATTATAAGCAGGGGGGCAAGCCCCTGGGTTCCCCACAACCCCTGATATTTAAATATATCAACTCCGAGATCGCACTTCACAGAAGAAAATGGCAAATATACCATTGCATGCTTCATGATTGCCTGTTGTAACCTTAGTCATGTTCCCTTTTAATGTACTATACTACAACATAACTCATCTTAGTGTAGTGAAGTGTGATCTCGGAGTTGATATATTTAAGTAGTAGGGGGTGTGGGGGGTGCAGAGTGGCTTGCCCCCCTGCTTATAGTTGGATTAGTCTAATATGGTTTGTCTTTTCTTTGTTTCTGTTTCCTTGCCCAAGTAGTTGACACACACACACACACACACACACACACACACACACACACACACACACACACACACACACACACTTTGAGATAACAGTCATATACAACCACACACAAACTCCTGGGGAAGGCTGGCACAGATTCTCCAGCTGTGCCCCTTTTACATAGACTATACGGTAGAAATCACTGCCACCACCCAGCTAATATTTATCAGCTACTCAAAGGCCCAATTACACTGTGCAATATTATTATCCAAATGGTAAGCGAGACTGAACAGTCAAGACTTATTTGGAATGACTTGGTACAGTATCACTATATACCTGCAATGTACTCTTAGAGCTTAAATTATCTCTACACAAAACAGCCACAGTTGAAAGGCTTAAAAATATTCAATAATAAATAATAAAAACACAAGACAATACTTCTTACTACACAGTGCTAGTTAAGAGTTCAGAGATCACAGCGAAATACTTAAAATAATACAGTAGTAAAGTTCTGACATCACAGAAAAACAAACTAGTCTTAATATTCCTATTTGCTAGCTATATCTAAGATAAAACATAGTTCTAAAATCCTACTTACATATAGACACAAGCAGAGTGGTGAGTTGGATGTTCTCAAGACAAATGCTCCAATGCTCTCATTCTTTCTGTCCTTAAATTGATAACACAGTACCATTGATTTATTTCAGATTACATCATTTCTTTTGGTTCTCAGGCTAACAGATTCAGAGGTTAATAGCCCTTGATCTTGTAGCTGGTCAGGAAGCCAGAACAATAAAAGAAATTATACATGCAAATTCTAGACATTAACTCTGGCCTCAAAACAATAGGCAGAATGCCTTTATCTAGACATCTTGGCTCCGAGTTTTGACATCAAAGAATTGACATCAGCTTTGTTATAGCAGAGTGCATTGTTGTTACATTTTTGCAGTTCCACATTTAACACCATTTTTTCCCATTTAAGAGAACAAGCCTGTGGCTTATATTAATATTTACAAATGACATAATTATCTACAAAATTCTATTTGTCTAGGCTGGCAGCCTTCAGCTATCTTCACAGCCTGCATAGGATATCATTGCTAGCTTTCAGACTGGTATCAGAAGGTTTTAACAAGTACTACATTAACCTTTCTTTTAGCAGTATTGGATTAACATTTAATTCTCTTTCAGTCCTTAACAACCATAAGCCGATAACAAGCTTCAGAGCACAGTGAGTAATGGAAAATATATCCCCTTCTCCGATTCATTCAGTATTCTCCTTAATACAGTACAACAATCATATTTTGTAACTTGCTGATGCAAAAAGTACAAAGGACCTTTAGAGCTGCATCTTAACATATCTATACCACCTTATGTCTTCATTACAGTGATTCTAGAATTATCAAATATACTACAAAACTTACTGAAAACAAGTACTGAAAGGTTGTCTTCAGCTACTTTCTGGAGGGGGGGGGGGTCCTATACTCATCCAAACATCTAAAGGAATTCTGCTCATCACATATTCACCATTAGATGAACTAAGATGTATCTAAACTACTAGGTCACAATTAGGCAATAACATCAGTAAAAAAAAAAAAAAAAAAACGCCACTGTGAATAATGTGCCTTAAATACATTTGCAAATCAATATATTCATCAGCTTAGCATTGCTTAGTCATTCAGTTCCCTCTGGTCCATTTAAATTTGGATAAACGAGTCACATCCCACTCAACCTCCAGTCAAATCTGCCTAGCCTTGTTAAAATGCCCATATGACATTCTGGACAGTCACACATAAAAGGGGTGCTGGGTAATTGCCACATTTCTGTTTGAAGACAGCTAAGGTTAACCAACACAACAGTACATCTGGCCTGTTTGGGAAGTATATGCTGTTGCAAAGTTTTCTGCCTCGGCTGTCAATGAAGCAAACTATGCAATTATTACATCCACCACTTGAATACAATCAGAATTTCATTAATCATTAAGTATCTGCATATTTTAGCCATGTCTTCTTACATATTTTCTTTTCATATATTATACTTGCTTAATTTAAGCTTGCAGTATTAAGTGTATTGTGGTGTACATGTCCTTGAAATATTAAACAAGTTGAGGGAGACTGATTAAAAATGTTAGTCACTTGAAGAACATAACCTCAATGGGCTCTGATAACATCTCAGGTGGACTCCTGAATAGTCTAAACTATGACTTATCAGGAATCCTGGAGTCATTATTTTACTAGTCTTAATACAGACTTTGTGCCACGTCAATGGAGGACTGTGACAGTCATCCTTCAACAGATCCTGGAAACTAAAGACCAATTAGTCTGGCTTATCTTATTTGTAAAGTCATTGAAAGAACTATCATGGAAATCATCAACAAGGACATAGGAGACCTTCAGACACTGGATCCATCCCAGTTTGGCCTTGTGAAAGGAAGGTCGTGCTTACTGAACCTGGTGGACTTCTTTGAAAAGCTCACTAAGACAATGGATAAGGGGAAATTGTGCATGCTGCATACCTAGATCTGGCTAAGGCATTTAATACAATACATCATTTGGGCATTGTCAACAAACTTTTAGAACTAGGTATAAACCCATTCCTAACATGCTGAGTAGCAAGCTCACTGATAGGAAGGTCTAATACAGAAAAACGCGTGCTACCAAAGCCATAGCTTAAAGCTAAATACCAAGAAATGCATTATAGTACATTTTGGGAAGTCTTCCACCCCAGGTAACTATGACATCAGTAAAACACCCTTAAAAGATGATTCTCTAGTCAGGGATCTGGGAATTCATGTAGAGTAATCTAGCCTTCGACCAACATATGCCCAAGGTAGTAAGAAAATCCTTCTATGCTGCTCACCTTATGAGGAAGGGCATGGCATCTAGGTCCAGAGAGGTCACCATACCACTGTACTCATCCCTCAACAGGTCAGTCATAGAGTATAATGGCCCCTTTGATATGTACCTGACCAGACATTTGCAGCATCTAGATTGCCCACAAAGGTTTCTTACAAAAAGAATACAGGGAGTAAACAATGTCCTACACAATCAGAGAGTAAACAATGTCCGACACAATCAAGGAGTAAACAATGTCCTACACAATCTCTCTTTACTTGGTATCATGCCGTCTTCTGAGAGATGATCTTTGCCTAGCATACAAGGAATTCCTGGATCCTGTTTTGACGAATCTTTTGAATATCCAAAAAACAAACAGCATCAGGACCACTAGATTAAAAGACTTAAATTCTGCTTGTAACCTACACAGGACATGTTGAAGAGACAGATATGTTTCTCAGAAAATTCTCTGGAACAGGGTCCCCATCCATGTGAAGCAGAGTTCTTTCCTATCCCTATTTAAGCACAACTTGTACTAATGGGTGGGTAACAGGAAATTCACCCCGGTTTGGCTCTTTATGTCTCTGATGAACAGAGGCAGTTAGTAAATCATCCGCTATAAATCAAATTTGTGGGTCACATTTGGGTTATACAGCTAGGCTTTTAAGGGCCCTAGTGGTTGTTAGGCTAGTGTACAGTTATGAACCTATGAATTATATTTAAGTAATTACACTTTCTGTAAAAACACTTTGCTGTAACAGCCTGCTTGTCTCATCAGTCAAGTAAAATAAGCATTCAGTGCACCATAAGGCTTTGGAGATGTCCACTCGTCTTCTGCTTTAACACCAGTCTGCAGAGTTTTCATTTTCTGTTGGAAGGAGGGCAATTCTTACAAGAGCTGTCCAAACTCTCCCTCTGGAAGAATTATCATTATCAGGATTCAGTTTCCCTTTACCAAGTTAGCAGAAAGTCCATTTCTGAGTACAGAATACACCAACTCTGAAGATGAAAATTCAGCCATTGAACCATTTATCCAGCTTATATATTGCAGTATTAGTGTAGTAATTATGAAATTATATCTATCACGGATAATAATCTCACTGGCATGTGACCTACTTGAGCTTTTCCTGTATCACATCTATGACTTCATGATGCTTACATGTTATGCTAACTAGTGTCTGGCAGAATTCAAACAGCTTCACATTTCAGTTTTTCTATGAAAGAGATTAATGCGAGAGTAGACAGTGTTTCAGTACTAAGTTTAGAAGTAATAAGGATATGTGGGCTATTTACTATCTTTGGCAATAAAAACTAAGACTAAAAGAAAAAAAAAATTTGAACCACCAAGTAATGTTGGATCTCAAGACCAGTAACATAACATCTCCAAAACTAATTACAACTTATCAGTCAACAATGTACTTCAAGTGGCTGAATGGCTGCATTTCTGCTGCTACATCAGAGGTTCTCTAGTTCATCTTCATCTTGCTCATAGAGAGGAAACACAGATGCCTTAATTTTGCCCCATAAGCATTACCTCAAGTGTTATCACTAGCTACTTAGATATTGTCTGTACTTTACTGGTTGCTTCCAGTAGTACTGCCCTTGACCCTAATGAAGAATTTCTCAATTAAAACTGCCAGCTCCTTGGCACAGAGAAACACTGTGCTGACAGCAACGCTGGAGAACTAGGTTCATTTAGCAACTCTGGCTTCTGAGGAGTCAGCTATGAAAGACAGGAAGAGAGTGGAATTCTTCCAGATTGTCTGTCTCAGGAAGAAGTGGGTTCTTTGCTACTGCCACATACTCGCTAAGTATGAGAGGGGGGTACATCACTCACAAAAATCTCTGGATGCTCTAGCAGACATCTGCAGAACTCCATAGTCGGGTCACAACATGTCATGAGCAAGAATGTGGAATCTGTGTTAGGGGAAAAAGAAAACTCTCCTACTGCAGTAGTATGGCAAGGCAGTGGCACACATCAGTCTTCTTTCTGGTCCCAAATTTCAGATTAGATCTAGGACTACAGTTGGCATCAAGGAATCCAGAGATTGAGGTAAGGCACAGGAGCAGCTAGTGGGGACAGATAGTAAGCAAAATAAAAATCAATAAAGGAATTCACAAAGAAAATAGTAACCAGTTTTCTTACTTCCTCCAAAATCTAAAAAAATGTAAAGGTGGTATTACTGGTTTTCCAGTGGGGCACTCCTCAAACAGTACTATGTTAAAGCCAATGAGGACTGCAGTTTTAGACTACAGCTGGTTGCAAGTGTATGTGCAGATGTGGCTCCAGGTGCAGTACCAGCGCTTTCACATAAACAAGGTTTGTGCTTTACATGCATACACAAATACACACTGCTGGTAACAAACCTATAAAATTTACGGCATGCTGATGAAATGGATGTGAAACAATTATGTTCTAATCTCAGCAACGGCGCTTATAAAAGAAGACAGTGAAAATCTGCTTCTGTGTGTTCTCCAAATGAGTTTAGTTAATTTTCAAATCCAAGGAATACAAAAGGTGTATAACTTGGAAAAAAATATAAAGTGAGGCAAGAATTCTGATCTTAAAATGCATTTCATTACCTATGCAAAAGTCAGTCAAGTTTTATACAGCATGTTAATATTGTTAATAAAAGAAAAGCTGTACAAGCGCCGTCTAAAGTAGGAAGGCCATGGCTTTTTTCAAGAGTAGTCCATGCACGTCTAATAATATTGCAAACTTTAGAAAATCACTTTTTTGATATTATTTTTAAGTTGAAACATGCTGAACCAATAGCAGTAATAGTACATGTGCAAGTATATTTTATTTGAAAAGAATTGTTAAATACTTATTTACTAAGCCAAACCCATAGTCATTTAAAGGTGTGTGTGTGTGTGCGTGCGTGCGTGCGTGCGTGTGTGTGTGTGTGTGTGTGTGTGTGTGTGTGTGTGTGTGAAGAGGCCCAAAGTACTTTAGTGTAGTAGTGTTTTGCATAAAGAGGCCCACAGTACTTTTTTGATGTACAGGAAGATCCAAGGACTCCTCTGTAGTTTGATGAGCAATCACTGTTAGAGTCTAAAAAACACTGCATTAAATGGTGCAGATTAAGAGAAAACACTGTAATTCTTTTTCCTGCATAAAGCCCTCTAAGATTTTAGGCAACATGGTAAAAAAAATCTATATTTCCTACTGATGGAAGATGAGAAAGAAGGAACATGGCTTTACCAGAAAATGAAAAGCATTAATGTTACCCCTCTATTTCAGCATGCACACTGATTAACAATCAAATTATAATAGTTTTTTTCAAAGCACTTCAGACCCACATAATTCAAAAACATTAACACAACCAAGAAGAATAAATAAAACAAAAAATATTTGCTGCCATAAAATTAGGTAATTTAAGAAACTTTCTTCAGATAACACAATCTTATTCAACTTGAGTTTATGTTAACAAAGTATGAATAATATTAAGAAACATTAGCAGCAGAAGTCTTCAGTGCCAGGGACAAAACTCCAAAAGCATTTCTGAATTTTTTACACATGCTACTTACTGCTCCATCACCTTCATTATGTATAATTCTTAGAAAAAGTCTACTGGGGAGCCCATTATATCAACAGCAAGTCTACTGAATGCAGGGTGACTGAAGAAAAGCTACAGAAATAACTTTCACCAGCAGTGGACTTCCTTCTTTTTTCCTCTGTTGTGTGATCCAGGTACAGGGTTCGCTCCCTGCAAAAAAATGTACTCTGGAAGTTTGCAGAAAGTTGTTTCACCAGCATTTATTTTACCTCAAATCTACTGACATTCTGTAGATTTGTTGCCAATGGATCAGCATGCTTCCCTTGAGTAGACTGGCTGAGTTCCCTATTTCTATTACTTAGAAGTCCATAGTGTTTGGGTATTATTCACTCCTGATTACCACATTTGATTACAGTCCATTAGAAAAATTGCAGCCAGTTCATCAGATGCAGTAAAAGAAAAAATAAATCTCAGCATAAGATGCAGTGAATACAAGAATTAGGTGGTGCAAGTGTAAGACACATCATTGCTGTTTGCCGTGTCCTGCCTCATTTGGACATTAACAGAATAATATGTAAAAACGTATACATATGCAATTTCCCTTAAATTTCTATGGCAGAGAAGATGAAGCACAACATGAATACAGGATACAACATACCTTTCTGAAGCTTTCTTAAAATAGTAATTGTTTTTTAGCAACTAAGTAGTTTTTTTTTTTACTTACAACCACCACTGGATTATACTACAGAATTATTTCTTGTCTCACTCAAATTTCATAACCAGAAAGCTAATAACATCAGAAGCCTTATATTTTCACATGGTGTACAATCTCCCTGTTAGCTGTTTTCTAAACTATGAAATAGGATCCATGAAATTTATATTCCAAAAAAGGCAAAAATTCCAGACTTTCATTACAAGTCCTCCAAACCTATTAAACTGAGTAAATCTCAGTGTTGTTGCAGACCAGGGTTACAAAATAAACACATATTCAGAATTTTGCTATATTTGAACACATTTTAGAGTTTAATCTGGCCATTTATGAACATGCTACTGCTCTTACAGATTCATTTTGTGAAAATTTTGCTAGTTGCGTTACTGCTACAAATATGACAAAAAACTAGAACAAAAGCAGACAGTATATTTATCATCTATTTCTATCATCATTTAGTCTCAGACATGCTTAGTTCGCTTAGTCCTACAGACTGTTGAGAGGAGATATATGATCTCTGCTTGGCGTACAAGGCATTGTCAGAACTCATGCATAGCCACAAAAGAAACAGCACCAGAATTACCAGTTCTAAAGACCTAAACTCTGCCTGGGATACAAATAAGACCTACTGGACAGATCTACATGTATTCCAGAGATTGCCCCTTCTCAGGAACAGGCTCCACATCCATGTTAAGCAGACGCCCTCCCTAACCCAGTTCAAGTTTAACTTGGACAACTGAATGGGGAACTGGAAATTCATCTCTAGTTTGGCACCTGTTTCTCTAATCCACGCAGGCAGCCGTAAATCATCTCCCAGATCCCTGCCTTTTAATATTTCATCCCCCAAGCTCCTGCTTACACTTATCAAGGGTACCAAAACTTGTCAGAGATTTGGGATGCATGGCTAGCCTTATAAAGGCCCTACTGGTCATTAGCCTATTACAAATCTATGAATCTGTGTGTTGTGCTTCAGTAATTTTGCATCTTAAACTTGTATAGATGGTTCCTCTCTGGAATGAGAATGGGGGGATACTGTTTCTTCATAAATTATTACTTCTGGTTATAAAGCAAACTTAACTACAATTGTCCTGAGTGGT
This sequence comes from Protopterus annectens, assembly GCF_019279795.1. Classification (NCBI taxonomy): domain Eukaryota; kingdom Metazoa; phylum Chordata; order Ceratodontiformes; family Protopteridae; genus Protopterus; species Protopterus annectens. Next base: position 284,656,343 of record NC_056739.1, read on the forward strand.
CCAGTGATCTGCTATAAATGTGTGGTTTTGATCATCATTACTCATATGTGCTGGCCTGCAACACAACTTGCTTTGGGATCTGCTACCACATTTGACTTCAAAACACAGTCCCACATCTGGGAAGTGCCACATTTAACACAGATGCATTTTGGCATACACAGCAGTACTGGACTATTACAAGAGTAGCAAGTATTTGACTCAGTAGCTGTCCTATTCCTGTCAGCTCCTATTCCATGGACTGGTAAACCATAATGCTCAACAGTATTTGGATATGTGTAGTGGGCAAAGCTTGTAACAAGCTCTGTCACCTAGTGATGCTGTATTTATTATTACATACTATCATTCCCACCTGTTTATTTCCTAACCTTTGCTGATTGCTCACTGGCCTGTTTTATAGTATCCTAGCTGCAATAGTATCACACACCTTGCTACATTATTGCAGAACTTATTAATGTGGCATCCAAGCCTATTGTTGGCACTGTGAGTACTGCATTGTGGATTCAGTGGCTGGTGTAACTAATATTTATTACAACTTTCTGCCTTTTCTGTTAACCACCACATGAAGTCTGAGACAGCTGTATTTATGGTTTCTGGATTACTGCATTGATTGTGACATTAATTCCTTCTCAGTCATATATTAACATATATCACCTTCACTGTTCTACACATTGTAATATTTTTGCCTTTGACTTAGGCAATCATTCTATTTGGTTTGTGCCATGACCACAAACTAATCACCATGGATATCCACATCCCACCCTCATTCCTCCTAAAGGAAACCACCGTAAAAAACTTCTCCAAAGCCAATTTTGGGCTTCTAGAAACAGAAGTGGCTAACTTCATGATGCCCATGCAAATGGAAAATTGGTGCATGACTGCTGAATCATACACCAATGCACTGTATGAGCACATACACAAGTGCATGGAACGGGCAATAGCAAACAGAATCAAGACGCTCTCCTCCAAAAAAAGGAAACTAATCTGGTGGTCCCCCACCATAAACAAACTTTACAACTGAAGGAAAAAACTCTTGCAGAAAAGGGTGAATTCCCAACACTGGAAAAACTCCTTTGTTAGCCTCAGCAAAAAACTGAGATCCATCATCAAATCCTCTAAAACTAGCTACAAAAACAAAATTTCTGCAGATTCTAAAGACAACCACAAGGCATTCTATAGTCATGATAAGAATCTACATCGCAATACTCAGATCTGCTCTGAGTTACAGCACAATGGCAATACATCTACAGAACCAACTGATATTGGCAACATATTGGTGGACAGGTTCAGTGCAAACTTTACCCCCTTTTCACCCCCTAAAGGGCCTATCACAATACCTGAGAAATGCCAGGTCCCTATTATCACAGCTACACAGGTAAAAACCACCCTGTCCAAAGTCAAGAATACAGCTTCCATGGGACCTGATAACATCCCTGGCTGTGTTCTACGTGAATTACAAAGTGAATTGGCAGCACACTTGCATACCCTGTTCAATCACAGCCTCATTTAAGGCTTTGTTCCTACCAAATGGTGCACTGCTAGGTCATCCCACTCCACAAAGGGGGAGTGACTACAGACCCTGGGAACTACTGCCTCATTAGTCTGATGAGTCTGATATGTAAGGCTATGGAGCACATCATCATGGACCTTATAAATAAGGACAGAGGGAATCTCCAAACTCTGGACCTCACGTGGTTTGGGTTTGTGAAAGGTAGATCATGCCTGCTCAACCTGATAGACTTCTTTGAGTCTGTCACCAGAGCTGTGGATGAGGCCAAAGTAGTTCACACAGCTTACCTAGGTCTTGCCAAGACCTCGACACCATCTCTCACTCAGGAATCATATATAGACTCACTAAACTAGGCATAAACCCCTATCTCATAAGATATGCTACCAACTGGCTCACTAATAGAACCCACACTGTGAATGTAGCAGACTCCAAATCTGACTACTGACCAGTTACAAGTGGTGTCCCACTTCTCTGAAGATCAAGCCAACACAAAGGGACTCTGGCTGACCAAGTTCACAGATGATTGAAAACTGGGAACATTATTGATTCTCCAACTGATGTAGACATTCTACAAAAAGGCCTCACTGACACCAATGACTGGTGCCAGAACCATGGCCTTAAGCTCAATGCCAAAAAGTGCATTGTCATTCTCTTTGGTAAAAATTCGGTGCCCATGAACTACCACATAGGCGGTAGTCCACTAAACACCGAAGGTGTGATAAGAGATCTGGGGACACAGGCTGACAGCAACCTCTCCTTTGATAACCACATTGCCACTGTAGTCAGAAAGTCCTTCTATGTGGTTCATCTTATTACAAAAGGTTCCTCACCCAGGAAGAAAGAGGTCATAATCCCTCTCTACTCATCCCTCATTAGACCTATTTTAGAATACAATGCCCCATTTGGTATGTACCTCATTAGACACCAACAACAACTGGAAAGGCCACAAAAATACCTCACTAAGAGAATCTTATGCCTTAGACACATGCCCTATATGGACAGACTCAAAAAACTCCAGCTATACACTGTCTCTTATCACCTACTTAGAGGCAATCTCTGCTTGATCTACAAAGCCATGTCTGACCTAGAGCTGTTAGATATGCTACACCTAAAGAAATCCCAATCCCTCCATGTCATTTTCTCCAGGGACCTAAACCTCATTACCACAATAAACAGAACATGCTGGAGGGACAGTTTCCTAACCCAGAGACTTCCCATACTCTGGAGCAAACTTCCCATTCACGTCAAGAAGAGCACTTCACTGGCCCTCTTTAAGAGGAATCTTGATGAGTGTTTTGGCAATAGGAAGTTCACCCTGGGGATCACATCAGTGGCCTTGTTTGACAGGGGCACTGGGAACTAACTTTGGGCGGCATGATGCCAGGGAATCTTCTTGGGCTATGCATATGTAAGGAAAAAAGTCGGCGTCCCTGCTAGATGGTTTTCTCACCAAAACTCCAGAACAGCAATGAATAGTAGAGTGAGATACCAACCACGAAGGAAGAATGTAAAGATATTCAACGTAGGTCACTTCCAGCTAATGAAGAAAGCTCCGATGACATAAAAAATCCAAAAAGCTTTATTTTAGTGAACAAAGAATGAACGCTTTCGCGTGGTCCATCCACGCTTCATCAGATAATAATTACAAATCAGCTATTGTGTATTTATACATCCGCTAAGCGCGGGAAACTTGTTAATTAAGATAAAATAATTCCTTTATAAAAACTTTCCATTAGAGTTGTGCACATTATGCATTATATGCAAACAAAGATATATAATTCTTTCCTGTTTAAATGTATATCAACAAGGAACAGAAATAATATATATAAAAACTCATGTTATTTAAAAATGTATTGTTTAAAAATGTGTGCACATTCGTTATATTTAAATTTCACATAATTCCGAACAACGAAATCAGTAGAACGTGTTTTGTCTGCATATGTTTCTAAGTAGAACATTGCACAAATCTGCTTGACTAAGCGAAAACACAAATAAATCTTATGTATAATAAGTATAAATAGCTAAAATAAAACGATGACATTAATAGCTTATGACATTGTCAATTCCATCAATCGTAAACAAATTCATATTGAGATAACTATATTCTCAGATTTAGATGTCATCACTAAAAAATATAAATATATAATATATGCTCATAATGAATGTTATATATCAATAGATTAAAAATTAGTAATAACTCTTAAACATATATATACTTCATGATATTTATATACTTGCATAGATCAAACATTTATATAGTACAAAATAGATATATATGTGTTATACAATATAATGTAAACTATATGCATATTGTATGAATATGAACATATATATATAGTGTTATGATATCAGATGTATATGCATGTATATCCAATGTGCCTATAATAAATGTGAGTACATATAAAACAATCACTTTCTAGATATTAATACAGGCTTAATGGATAAGTAATTATTTATGCCTGGGAATATGTGTGCGCCCAGTTTTAGTATCCAGTTCAACTCTGCAAGGGCCAAATCATTCTTTGAGTCCCCACCTCTATTATTCTGTGATAACACTTGCAAAACTCTAAAGCAAAATGAGTGAGTGGGATGTTCAATGACATGTTTGGCTAGGGCGTTGGTTTCCACAGCTTTGCGAATATCATATAGATGGTTATATATGCGTTCTTGTAGCCTCCTCTTAGTTAAACCTACGTAAAATGCCTGGCATATTGTACATGTAGCAAGATAAATTAAATTACGTGTGTGTTACAACTAGCATAGAAGTGCAGATTAAAAACATGGGCTATGCATATATAGGCTCCAGGGTGGTTAGCCTAGTACACACCTATGAACCTATGGCAGCTGTGCCTGCTGTTCAGATAATCTTTGTAATATTTTATTCCAAGGTGTTGTACTGTATAGTATATATTACTGTATAATGCTACATTGGTCTATGGTGGTAGAAGAAGATGCATGTAGAACAGTGCAGATGTTGGTGTTTTACTACTGCTCAAACTATTTATAGAAGTAGTTTAGATTTTAACTGTTACACAGAACCCTTTATAAATCTGAGTGGAATGTTAAGGCTATGTTCATGTTTCAATCATTTATATACACATACACTCTCTTACACACAGTACAGAATCATGTCTGAGGTATTAAATTTATATGTTCATAGGAAATGACTATACTAATGGCTTAAGAGCCCTTAAAAGCCTAGCCAATATAACCCAATTTTACCCAATATATAGCCCTTAGGGGCAAGAGGATGACATGGTTTTGTGCTTATGCCTTGAGTGTCTTACCGATTGCCCCTGTCGGTAAGAGACATAGATGCGACCCTAGGTGTGAATTTTCATTTCCCCATCCATTGATTCAAACTGCATTTGAAGAGTGGCACGGAAGGGCTCTGCTTAACGTGAATAGGGAGCCTGTTCAAAAGAAGAAGCGATCTCTGGGATACATCTGTGTCTCAGGCATGTTTTGTTTGAGTCACTGACTATGTTTAAATCCCTAGATTGGGTGATCCTCATGTTGTTTGACTTGCAGATGAGTAGCAGCTCTATAAGGTCTGGATTTGTAAGTGCCTTGTAGGTCAGGCATAGGTCACACTCTAATAGATGGTAGGAGACAGAGTAAAAGGATAGGGCTTTTAGTCTAGCCACACAGGAAATATGGTTTACACCTTTATTTTCTTTGTCAGGAACCTCTGACATCACTCCAGCTGCTCTGAGTGCCTAACCAAGTACATCCCAAATGGTGCATTATACTCAGTTATTGGTCTAATGAAGTACAGCAGGACTACAATTTCCTAGGATCTGGATGCCATACATTTACTTATAAGTTGCGCCAAATAGAAGGACTTCCTCACAAATGTGGACAGATGGCAGTCAAGGTTTAAGCTACTGTATATCTGTGTACCTAGATCTCTCACCTCCGAGTCTCTTCTTTGGCAGTGCGTTATTGATGTTGTAATTTACAGGGGTATTTGATTTCCTAAAGTGTATGATAATACATTTTTTTGCATTGAGTTTTAGGCCTTGATTCTGGCATCAATCATATGTCTGATCTAGACCCTACTGAAGGCCATCTACATCAATGGAGGATTCAATGACTGCCCCCAGCTTACAGTCATCTGCAAATTCTGTCAGCCAGCCTTCCACATAAGCCTCAACATCAAAGAATATTTCGAACAGAAGTGATGCCAACTTTGTGCACTATATCAAACCACTAGTAATTGGCCTCTTGCTGAGCCTGGATTCACCCACTTAAACCATGTGCCCTATCCATAAGCCAGTTGTGACACAGAGATTTATGCCCAGTTTTGAGAGTTTATTTATAATACCTGAGTGGGGAATTATGTCAAATGCCTCGGCCAGGTTGAGGTAGATGGTATGTACTGTTTTACCATCATCCATGATATTAGTGACTTTCTCAAAGAAATCTGCCAGATTCAGTAGGCATGACCTGCCCTTGACAAAGCCAAATCAGGTCAGGTCCAGTGTTTGGAGGTTTCCTATGTCATTATTTATCATGTCAATGATTATTCTTTCCATGGCCTTACATACAAGATTAGTCAAACTTATGGGTCTGTATTTTCCTGGGTCGGTAGATGGTCCCCTTTTTATGCAGGGGATGACTGTTGCTGTCCTCCAGTTTATCAGAATAAATCCAGTCTGGAAGCTATGGTTAAAAAAATCTTGGGCCTGGTAAGTCCTGATTTAAGCTGTTTAAAAGGCAACCTGGTATATCATCAGGCCCCATTAAAGCCGTGTTTTTTTAGCTTTAGAGAGCACAGTGGCAACTGTTCCTTGATGATAATTGACAGTAGAGTGGTAGAGGGTATTTCTTGGGGGGAAACTGGGGGTTATGGGGAGGTGAAATTTGAGCTGAATTTGTCAGTCAGCAGATTTGCTACATCGTCTGGCTGAGTATAGGTGATAACATCTACAATTTGGGTGCTGCCCTTGAGATTGTGGACATAACTGAAAAGTGCCTTATGGTTATCCTTTGCTTTGGAGGCTACTTTTACTTAAAAGTCAGCTTTCAGAGACTTGACTAGTACTCTGATTCACTTGTTTACACTGAGGGAATTTCTGCTCTGTTGTGCACATTCCCTCTTACTTCTGGACTGGATTTTCTTTCTTTTGCTGTACAACCTCTTAATACCAGGGGTCCACCAGTATGGCTTGTTTTTTCAGTTTGATCCAAGTTTATTTCAGTCTAGTACTGCCATATCTATGCAGTTTTTTACATGGTCATGCAGCCCTTTTGTGTATGCCTCTGCATAGATTTTTATGTCTTCTGGATTTGGGAACTGCCATGCAGCTGGTGATTTCCCTGGTTTCTGTGGTGAGGCCAAACATCAGTTCACTGTATTTTAAATGGTTGAAGTCTCCTTGACTGCCTATCTTGATATGATAGTATTCATCCTGGAAATTTACTGAGAACATCCAGCCACCCCTCCTTAGAAGAGGTAGAATGGCCTCAGCAGTGACCATCCAGAACTTTGCTTGTTTTACAAACTTCTTGAGGTAGCATAGTTCCTGAATGGGCTTTAAGTCCTCTGCTTTTGTCAGAACAAAAAAGAACATTGAATAGACTCTGGATCCTTGCTGGTCTTGTAGAACCTCCTGGATAACTTACTTTTCTAGCAGCTCTGCACCTGCTCTACTCCCAGTTTCATTTGACTGTGTGGAATGTCGGGAATTTTCTTTCTCTTCTGTGGAGGGGAAACAGTGAATAATGTAGCCTATGGAAATTATTTTCTGTACTCTGGAATCTTGAGTGATGGCCCACCAGTTTGAGGGTGCAGGGATAAGCACCCCTGACCGCATCCAGACTGTGGCAGTCGAGCAACCGTTCAGGAATGCTGCAAGTGTTTCTCAGTAAAGGGACCACGGAACTCTTGATTTTGCAGTTCGCCTCTGCTCCTAGGGCAATGCACATTAAAATTATTCCCCCCTTTTCCCCGGAAGAGGGGTTCTGTCAGCAGAAGCATCCTGGCCAAAACCTTGGGACTTTTGAAATAACATCCTTCCACACCTTTGGTTGTGGGAAAAGATCCTATGCAGTGTGGAAAAAACAATGCCAACTGCAGACAGTGTCTTGCACTCTATTCATTTCTGTTAAGAGTTTCATTAACCTTTGGTTTGAAAACAGCCAAACCATCAAAGGGAGCATTGATAAAGGATGTCCTGAAGTCATCCACAAAATCACATAGGAGCATCCAGGTGTGCTGACAATTAGCAAAGCTGATGCCTGCTGCCCTAGCTGTGCCATCAGCTGCATCAGAGACCAAGGGCATGGACATATTGGACATTGACTGAAGGGTAGATAGCTGTCACTAGAGATTACCAAAGAAGAATTTTGACAGTTCCTTGGTCAAGTCTCTCTGGAATTGAGTCACGTAAGGCAAGCACTCTGAGTGCAAACTTCACTGAAGCATATGTCCATTTCCCAAATCTGTCAAATGCTCTATATTCTCAATTAGGGTAATGAACAGATGTGCTCTCCTCAGAGAACTCTTTTGTGGTGGTTTCTGCAACAACCATTGCATCTGCTAGGGGCCCTTGTTCCAATGGGACTTGCTTTTAGGGGCAACTAAAATTGTATCTGGGTTATGTGGGATCAGCTCCTCTACATTAGTTTCCTTCCATGCCCATTGACAGAACAGATCTATTAACTCATCAGCAGGTGGGAACACCCAGGGGGTATATCAACCAAATTCCTTGACAAACACAGACTCCTCTGGGAGAGGGCTTCAGTAAACCAGCCACCTCTCTGCTTCATTAATTCCAGAAAATCTCCAAAGGAGATACCCTCCAGAGAGAATCGTATGGACCCCTCCCCCTTTCACTGAAATTGGTATCTTCTATGATTAATTCTGGAGATAAGTATAAGTGCCTTTTCTTGAAGGCCCATTTCATATGGCCCCCACCACTAATCTGAAGGGCAGCTTGCCTAGTGAGAGCCCATGAGGTCGAGCAAGGTCGATTGTCCATGTCATTCAGTATGAGCAAACACAATTAGAATCCACAGTAGGTTTGGATGGAACCAAGAGAGATAGAGACACCTTCTTTATGGATCTGGAAAGGACTTTCTCAAAGGCCTTGAAAGCCAAAGCCAAGATTGGAGATGGAGCTGTACATCCCTGACCAGAAGTCAGAAATGGAACATTCCCAGTTGTAATCTGACACTGGCAATCATGCCAAATTATCCAGAGCTAAAGCACCCAAGGGCAAGGATGGCTCTGAAAATGTCAAAATCAACCTTAACCCCGAAGCCTCAGATATGACTCTTTAGTTCAGAGACCCATCCTGAACAGAGGGCTAGAGTTGAGAAGGTAAGGGAAAGAGTATGAACCAAAATCAATAATGTTTTTCTCTCAAATGCAGGTGCCCAGAGCGAGTAACTCGGAGGCTTGGACAATGGATCTGGAAGTTGAACCAGGATGGGAGAGACAAATGGTGGGGCAGTAGGGCCCATGCAGAACATCACCAGAGGAGCAGGTGCAACAAGAGTCCTCAGCTGGACCTGTGTCCATAGGAACTTTCTGCATCATTCTATCAACAACAGTTTTTTTATAGACCTCAGTAACTGGAAGGACCTGAAGAAAGATACCACTAATGGTGATCAAGGTGGATAACAGGGTTTTTCCAGCAAAAATGGTGAATGGAGTCTAGGGCTAGCGGGCAGGAGACACAGGGTGGATATGGGGAACAGATCCAAAGGACGTCCAATGAAGATGTATCTGTATATCTTGAAGTCTTCAGGTCTGGGCTGGATATTCCTGACAGATCTGGAAACCCCTTCCTCTTCTCAATAGGCTTTTCCTGCTGCCTTTCCTTAGCATTAATTCTATCTTTCTTTCTCCTTATTTTCCTTCACTTTGTCTGATTTCCTGGTGGAGGGAGAAGAGATTGCTGAAGTAGAAGACTCAGGCCCTCCGGCCTGGGCAGGGAGAAGGTCCTTGTACCAATATTTGTCATGACAGCTAGCAAGAGCCCTGACCCCAAAATGGGCACAGCTCTCACACTCAACTTCTAAGTCAGCTAAGCTTAAACAATATATACAGAAGGGATGAAGGTCTTGGGAGGGGAATTTTGTGCCCACAAGCCATACATTGTTTATAAATCAGAGGTCTTGTTTGACAGGTTATCAAAGAAAGGCAAAAACAGCAAACACCAACAGAAAGAAACATTCTACTAGAGAAATAATCCAAGTTCAAAAATAAGAAACTGTAATCAGCACTGACAAACTATTAAGTTTAAGTCTAAGTCTAAGTATTAGACAAGATGACAAACTTTTTTTGGGGGGAGTAGGGAAGGGGGAGACAGACAACTGCCTTACATGGGGGAAAATAAGAGATGGGAAAAGGTACTAATTTCTGGAAAAGGTTAAGTATAGAGTAGGGAAAAGCTAAGCAACTGAATACAAGACCATCTATCTACACTACATGATGCAGCATGAGATACAGAGCCTTCAAATCGCATCTTAATTCATCAAGCAGAAAATGACATGAGAGGTAATCTGGGGACCGGAGGGAATTGTAGGGTAGGGGTGGAGCCAGAGCCCTGGATTTATGCTCCTGAAAAAAGCATTGTGTGTGTGGGGTGGGTTGTATAGAGAGAGCGAGAAAGAGTGAGATACACACACACACACACACACACACACACACACACACACACACACACACACACACACAGGGAATTTTGCTATCAATTAATTTCTTAAATACTACCTAGACACACAAACCACAAACCACTGGTAAATCCTAACTTCATCTCTGCCCCTAACAATCTGGAACAACCCTATTTACTGTATAACCTTCAGATGGTATCAGTTTAAACAATATTCCCACAAAACACACTTAAGAGATCTCTTTAAATACAACTAGCATATCATAGAAACACTTCACTTTGGATGATGCAAAGTGTTTTAATGACATGTTTATAGTTACCCTTAGCTCACTAGCTCCTTTACAAAGGAAAAACAAATACAGATTACAACTAACTTCAGGAATAACCAATGAATCTTAAAGATAAAGCTTGGAAACTGTGCAAAAATTCTCACCTACTAAAACATTATGCTGAGACATCAAACTGAAGAGATGACTTATTATAGCAAAATCCATGTTTATATGCAAGGCAAGTCCAATCCAAGCAATTTTGGCATGCTATCCACTTACACTATTGAAACAAAACAAGATAATCCAGACCTTCACAAAATTTACCACATTACAGCCTGCAAAATAAACTCCCAATTCATAAATCACATTTCTACTACAATAAAATCAGCAAAACCCACGTCAAGATGAAAATGACAACATAAATTAAGAAAAATACAGCTTATTTTGTTTCTATTAAGCAAATCAAAAATCTACTATCAAAACTTGAAAATTATAGCTCTCATTACAGATGACCTATCACGTGGAATATGTTTAAATAAAGTAGAAACAATTCACCATCCTGTTATACTAATACACAGATCCCTTTTGGCATATTATGTCACACTGATCTGGAAGCAATTCTGCATTATTCTACCGCTTAAGGTGATGGTTCTGTGTAACTCTACAGCTCTCATTTAATAACCGTTTTATTGGCAGTCCTAAAAATTCTGAGAAGTGCACTCAAACATCATGTGCTTCTTTACAAAAAATAATGTCCACAGCACATGTATTTCTACCTTTCCATAGCAATAAAGCTGTAATATTAACATTTATAAATTATCACTAAAAGAAAAATAAAATCAAAGACTACAAATTGCATTATTTATTTTAACTTCTAAGAACCATTTGATACTGTCTCACACACATTAAACAAATTAGCAAACTATCATATGGATGCAGGCTGCTTGAAATGGTTTAAAAATGACTTGTGTGTACATTTTTTGGATACCTACTCTATATACTTATCTTTGGCATGCCACATGGATCCATTCTAGGTGGAAATCTACTCAATATACTAATCAATTACTTTTGTGTTTGTTAACCAGGAATGTCTGACTGGGCAAAGTCTACTTTTAGCAGAAGCCCAAGTAGAAAAGCTCTGGCAGATACATTAAAGATACTCATGAAAGGGATTTTTTTTTACAAAGACACATTATACAGTTCTTAAGACATACAGATGAAAACATGTAATTGTTCTGTAGTGACACTATTTAAAAGTTGTGTACAACACAGATGCCTAGTTATGATGAGTACATAACGTTTAACTCTGGTGTTGTCCTTTTCATTCTTCCTGAATGAATAGGACAGAGTCACCAGCTACATAAATCTTGAGTGGCCCTCATGGTAGGATATTCCAGAGAATCGCTGAACAAAAAGCAGTTCTACTTCTTGAACCTAAGTCCAATTTGTAATGACTGATGTTGTGTCTTTCAGCTTTTCCCGGTTAGGGGTCACCACAGCGGAATTCTGGTCCGCTAATGATTGGCAGTAGATTTTTACATGCCGAGTTTCCAGACCTGACGCACAACCTTCAACGAAGGTACACCCATTCACGCATGTCTCCACACAGTAGATGCTCTAGCTGAGAATCAAACGGGACAACATCTTACTGTGAGGCGACAGCGCTACCACAGCACCATCACCGCAGTTGTAATGACTGATAAAGGTATCAAAAACATTTTGGACCAAAAAGCAGATGAAGGTGCCATGAATCTAACTGAATGGGCTTTAGACATTCTTATTCTTAGAGAAAGGTCATGTTGGGAATAAATCCAGGAAATGTAATTAGTAATCCATTTAGCCAATGTAACTTTAGAAACTGGATAACGCAGATGATTTGATGAAAAGGCAACAAACAAATTGTTTGTTTTTTCTGAATTCTTTTGTTTTGCATAAACAGAAATGTAAGTGTCTATGTCCTTTGTTTGAAAATTTTGAAAGGAAGACTGGTAAATGAATAATTTGGTTAATGTTAGATTTTGAAACCACTTTAGGTAAAAAAATAAGGGTTGGTTTGTATGGTAACCTTGTCTATAATAAAGATAATGTAAGGAGTCTTTGATGAAAGAGCCTGCAGTTTAGAGATCCTTTCAGTGGAAGTGATAGCCATTAAAAAGGCTGTTTTCCAAAATAGATACCTTAAATCAGTTTTTGCTGAAGGTTCAAAGGGTTTATAAGTCAAATCTTGGAGCACCCACTGTTGAATCCCAGGTAGGTGATGGATCCTTTACTAGAAGTCTAAGTAGGAAGATGCCTTTAAGAAAGCCTTATATAACTTGGAAGTAGCCAAACAATAGTTTTTGTCCCCTGCATGAAAATTTCAAATGGCTGCCAATCATACTTTGATCATGGAAAAACTAGCAGCTTCTTTGAAAACAGAAGCTAGAAAATCTAGTACACCAGAGAGAGGGGCAGTAAAAGGGTCAATGTTGTTTCTCAGAGCCCAAAATGAAAATATCTTCCATTTACTCTTACAGATTCTTTTGGTTGAGTTTTTTTGCAAGGATAACAGTATAGCACATATTGGGGAAGAAAGCCTAGGCTGTCTGGCTATTAGTGGAACTGGAGAAATGATGTAGTTAGTGTGAGGGCTGGCATACTGGGATGATTCATCCCCGAAGGATGTCACAGGTCTAGACTTGGGTCCAGTATCCATGGAGGATAAAGAAGATGAGACCCAAAGGAAGGGGGAAACACACATGGAGAGGGCAGAGGCAATGAGGATGACTGAGCTCTTCAACAGATTTGCTTTCTGTAAACATTTTGGGAGTAGAGGTACTGGGGGATAGGCATAAAGGAAATTGGATGCCCAAATGTGGACTACAGCATCTCTCACTGACCTTCCTTGAGGGGGGTCAGGGTGAAACACCTGCTGCACTTGTTGTGGGGAGAGGCAAAGAGGTTGCAGCAAGGGTAGCACCAATGAAGGAAAATTTTCTCCACCACTGATTGATTGACAGACCATGCATGAGGAATTACAACAGACCGGGGGGGGGGGGTAAGATTGGTTTCCCCCTTGCTTGTTATTGTTCCAGACCACAGACATGTTGGTTTGAATCACAATTGTCCCTACAGGAACAGAATCTTGAAATGCATACTCTCATCTCAAGAATGTTGATGTGAAAAAGTACAGTTGTGTACACCTACCATAAATGTAGATGTTCGAGTGTCTTCACTGTTGCAGTCATAACTGTAGGGTGATCCTGCCGGCAGGCAGCCTGAGGTCAGCCAGAATCCCAAAGTCTGGGTCCGGTGTCGGCTGCACCAGCAAGCACCCTGACGTCAGAACGCAGAGGTATAAAGCTGACAGCCGACGCCATCTTCTCCAGTCTTTCTTGCCCCAGATGTCAGAAGTCCCCCAAAATAACCAAAAGGTGTCCAAAAAGGAAACACAAATACACCACAAAAGAAGAGGAAGATAAGAGGGGATTGGTGGGAGGGAAACACCGACTGCAACAGTGAAGACACTCGAACATCTACATTTATGGTAGGTGTACACAACTGTACTATGTTCTTCGTGTTTCACTGTTGCAGTCATACCTGTAGGGTGGAATCCCAAAGCTGTGATGAGGGAGGAGGTTATGCAGAAGAAGGGGCAGCCAGAAGACCCTGCAAGACAGCAGAGGCAAAACCTGCCCTACACTTAGAATACAAAGGGAGATTATAATGCTTAGAAAAAGTATGCACTGAACTCCAAGTGGCAGCTTCTAAAATGTCCTTGGTAGGAACTCCTCTGAGAAAAGCTGCTGAAGTGGCAGCTGCTCTAGTAGAATGACTTCTAACAGTACCTGGAATTTGCTTCCCAAAGTGAGAGTAACAAAACCTTATCCCATGAGCAATCCATTTGGAAATGGTTTGTTTAGAGATAGCCTTGCCTAGAGAACTAGAGGCATAAGAGATAAGCAACTGATCAGATTTTCTGAAATCTTTAGTTCTATCCAGGTAAAACCTTAGTTGTCTGTGTACGTCCAATGAATGCAAAATCCTTTCCCCTTTGTTTTGAGGATTTGGAAAGAAAGTAGGAAGGTGAATAGTCTGATTTAAAGCCACTTTAGAAATCACCTTAGGCATAAATGTAGGATTGGTCCTCAAGGCAACTCTGTCTTGGTGGAAAATAAGGTATGGTTCCACAGCCATGAGAGCTTGCAACTCTGAAACCCTTCTGGCAGAAGTCAAAGCTAATAAAATAGCTGTCTTCCAGGATAAGAACTTGATATCCGAAGCAGCCGCAGGCTCAAAGGGGGATAAAGTTAGTTTTTCCAAAACATAATTAAGATCCCAAGCAGGAACAGGAGGAGTTCTGGGAGGTCTTAAATTCTTAGCCCCTCTCAAGAATTGTCTCACCAGCTGGTGAGAGAAAATGGGGGGATCAGTGTTGTAATGAGCCGAGATAGCAGAAGCATGGATTTTAATGGAAGAAAAGGAGAGGCCTTTAAGCAAAAGGTCTGAGAGGTAAAGTAAAATGGAAGAAATGTCAGGCAAAAGAGGATTAGAACCTCGGTCCCGCATCCAAATACAAAAATCTTTTCCATTTAGAAGCATAGGATTTTCTAGTGCTAGGGCGCCTAGCTTCTAAGAGAACATCCAAAACTTGTTTGGGAAAAGCAGAAGGAATCAAAGGCCCTTGTAGAGCCAAGCTGCCAGGCAAAGAGTCTTGATTTGAGAGTGTAGCATCTGACCCTGATGCTGGGACAGAAGAGAAGGAAACAGAGGCAGAATCCATGGAGGTTCCAAGAACAGGTGTTTTAAAGTTGGATACCAAAACTGCCAAGGCCAATTTGGAGCTATCAAAATGAAAATCTTGGGTTTGTCCTGTTTTATTTTCAGTAACACCCGAGGCAGAAGAGGAAGAGGAGGGAAGGCATATCCTGAAAGATTCCTCCAGCTGAAAGACATGGCATCCACTTTTCAAGCTGCTTTGTGGAAGGACCTGGTGCAAAAGAGAGGCAGCTGATGATTGAGATGAGATGCAAACAGATCTATCTGAGGGAATCCCCAAACTGCTGTAATCCTGCTGAATATGTTGGGGTCCAGCATCCATTCGTGAGGATCCAAAAGATTTCTGCTTAGGCTGTCTGCTAAGAGATTCTGTTTTCCTGGAATGAATTGAGCTTGAAGATGCAGATTCAGATTTAGAGCTGTGTCCCATAAACTCATGGCTAGTCTGCAAAGGGGGTAGGCGTGAGAGCCCCCCTGCTTGTTTATGTACCACATGACTGTGGTATTGTCTGTGCGAATCAGAAGATGGCCTGGTTGCAAAAGACTCTGGAAGGCTAGAAGAGCATTTTGGACTGCCAACATTTCCTTCAAGTTGATGTGCCAGGTAAGATGCTTCTTTGTCCAGTAGCCCTGCTGGCAATTGTTTAGGTAATGAGCTCCCCAAGCATAATCCAAGGCATCTGTGGTTATGATCTGAGCAGGATGAGGTAGACGAAAGGGATTCCCTTCGTTTAAAGCACAAGACCTGGACCACCAAAGGAACTCCTTTTGGAGGCAGGGAATCAGAGGTATCATAGTTTCCAGGCTGTGGTAATGCTGAGACCATACACTCTTTAGGTACCATTGAAGTTTTCTCATATGAAGCCTTGCATTTGGAATCAACAGGATGCAAGAAGCCATGTAGCCCAAGGCCTGCAGGAATTTCCTTGCAGTGAGCTGAGTTAAAGTAGCCAAGGTCTTGAAAATTGATGCCAACTGTACTTGTTTTTCTGGAGTAAGGAAGGCCCTTTGTAAGCTTGTGTTTAGAAGAGCTCCCAAAAAGATCATTTGTTGAGAGGGGATCAAATGTGACTTTTTTGTGTTCACTGAGAATCCCAGTAGTAGGAGAAGACGCTGAACAAATTGCAGATGTTGAAGTAAAAGATCCTTGCTGTCCGCCTGAATAAGGCAGTCGTCCAGGTAGGGGTAAATTTGAATTCCTTGGAGTCTGCAATAAGCTACTACTGGTGCCAGACACTTGGTAAAGACTCTGGGCGCAGTAGATAAGCCAAAGGTCAGTTCAGAGAATTGAAAGTGTCTCGAACCTGCCTTGAATCTGAGGCATTTTCTGCGTTCCTGTCTGATGGGAATGTGTAAATAGGCTTCCTTCAAGTCCAATGTCACCATCCAAGCATCCTGGGAGAGCATGGGAAGAAGTTGTTGCAGAGTAAGCATCTTGAATTTTGGAATCTCCAGAAAGGTATTTAACACTGAGAGGTCCAGAATAGGTCTCCATGAGTTTTGTTTCCTTGGGACCAGAAATAGTCTGGAGTAAAAACCTTTTCCCATCTCTGGAAGTGGAACAGGTTCTATGGCTTTCATGGCCAATAAGGCATCCACTTGATTTAAGGCCTCTGACCATTGATGTTTTGGCAGATCCGGCCAGCCCGAAGACCTTGGCAGAGTATGAAAGTGGAATTTGTAGCCTCTTAAAATCACGTCTAAAATCCATTTGTCCTGGGTGATATGAGTCCAATTTTGGTAGAAAAGAGAAAGTTTTCCTCCGAGAGGGGCTTCCAGGCAAGGAGGACCTGTAGCCCAACGGAGAGAGTCATTGGGTCTGCTTCTTTTGTGATTGAGATCTATCTTCTCCCCTTCTAGGTGAAGAAGCAGTCCATTGTCTGGACCTGTAAGAGGCCTGATCCTGCCCCCGACCTCTGGAGCATCTATATCTTCCCCTTTGAGGCCTGTCAGACGTGGGAAAAGACCAATTTTTGGAGGGCCAATTTCTAGAAAATCTAGGAGGCTGAACTTGTAAAAAATCTTTAACAGTCTGTATAGATTTTGCTTTTTCTTCCATCTTTTTAATAACCTCCTCAGCCTTGGATCCAAATAAAACATCATGCTGAACAGGGGCATCTAACAGCTTAGTCTTAACCTGTTCTGGTAAATTCTGCTCACGAAGCCAAGCATGTCTCCTGATAACAGTACCAGAGGCAGCGGCCCTGCAAGAAGCTTCTAAGGCATCAAAACCACAATGTAAACTATGTTTGCTAACTTGTTCAGTTGCATGCAATACATCCTGTAATTCCTTGTCCTCTGCACATGCAGGAAAGGTAGAGAGCTTTTGCTTTAGAACAGACAAAGGAAATTGCTGATACTTGAACATGTGAAACTGGCAATTTAAAGCTCTAATAGAAAGGGTAGCAGAAGTGTAAACCTTCTTGCCCCACCTGTCCAAGGCACAAGAATCCTTTTCAGAGGGGATAGGATTTTTAGATGAAGCGGCCTTAGCAGCCCTAGAACCCTGAGAAATGGTTTCAGGATCAGCAGAAGGGTTCTTAAATAAGAATTGATGGGAGTCAGGGACTCTGTAAAATCTATCAGGCTTAGAAGGAGCAGGTGGCAAGGAATCAGGATTTAGGTTAGCTTCAGAAAAAGCATCATCCACAATATCAAGTACAGGAGGAATAGCCAAAGGTCTGTGTTGAGGGAGAAGGAGAAATTCCCTAAGTCTCTTCTTGGAAGCAGAGTAATCCTGACCTTCCCAATGAAAATGCTCCCTCATCTCATGTAAGGTTTCCCCAAAAGAGAAATCTTCAGGGGAGAAGCAGAGGGAATAGAGTCCTCTGCATCAGAATCCTCATAAGGAGGAAAAGAATAATCCTGGTCAGAGGAAGAGACAGAAGACACAGAAGCCTGATCAGAAGAATCATAAGGAATATCCTGTCTAGGCCTTTTTTTTGGAGGAGGGTGAGAACCCCTAATCATTGTGAGTAAATCTTCAGCCATCTGAAGTAATTGCTTCTGGGACTTGGGAGCTGTATCCGAGGAAGCTTGTGAAGAAACCCTTGGTTTAACAGGAGTCTTTGACTTTGCCTTTGTCTTTGTAGAAATAGTGATATTAGAAGGCCTGAAAACCCCCTCAGAAGCCGGTACCTGCACAGCGGTTCCAGACCCATCTGAAGGAGCGACGTCCGATGGTCCTGCAGCAGTTAAAATACTAGGCCTAGAAGGCTCCCCATGGGAGTCCATGTCGGCCATCGGTTCCGAAGTGGCAGACGACAGGGACTGCAAAAGCACCTCACTGATGACCGCCAAACCCGAAGCTGGCTCCGGCTGCAAAATATCATGTTTGGACCTCGGAGGCCTATCCTTGTCTTTGCGTTTCTTTTAAATTCCGGTTGTCGGTAAAGTATCCAACGACATCCTATAATTGAATCATCTACCGAAATAATTCAAGGCCCAATCGTACCTACGCTTGATAGTGCAAGAATTAAACCTGGCACAGAACCGACAGCAAGAAACGTCGTGGTCAGGGCCTAAGCAAGGTAGACAGTAAGAGTGGAAATCTTTATGAGGTATTTGTTTTCCACACGATATACAATTATTAACTTTTTCTGACATCGGAGGAGCAAGAAAAAAGTTTCCCCAATGGGGTACTTAGCTTGAGAAGAGAAGTAGAAAACTTTGGACCGACGACAATCAAAGCACGTTGTCTGAAAACGCCAACCAACGACTTGCGAGCTGCTTTCCACCACATGGAAAGAAAGACTGGAGAAGATGGTGTCAGCTGTCAGCTTTATACCTCTGCGCTCTGACGTCAAGGTGCTTGCTGGTGCAGCTGACGCCGGACCCAGACTTTGGGATTCTGGCCGACCTCGGGCTGCCTGCCGGCAGGATCACCCTACAGTTATGACTGCAACAGTGAAACACGAAGAACATCTGGTATCTTGGGGGGACCACATGGCATGGACTGTCCTTTCCAAAATAAAATGCCCCCATCACCTCAATTGGGAGGAGTCTGTGGTCACTGGGGCCAACAGGAGAGGAGGAACAAAATGCTGACCTAGGTAAATGTCATCTGACTGGATCCACCAGTGAATATGGCATTTGCATATTTGAGTAAGTTTGACTGGAAATTAGAAGGGTTATTAAAGAAAAGACCATTCAACGGCTAGAGTTTGTTCAAGGACATGCATAAAGTAGTATGCTGAAGGGATTAGAACTATTGTTGCTGCAATGGAACCTGAAACTTGAATTAATCAGGAGGAGCAGAATGAGACAAAATTTGATGAAGTGAGCTCTGAGTGTGCTCATACAGTGAGCAAATAAGGAAGCAATCCGAGTTGTGTTCAGATGTGTGTCAAACTCCAGGCTCTGTACTAGTGACAGGTTTGATTTGGCAAAATTGACGGTTATACCAAGTGACTAACAAATTTGGAGCAAATAGTCCCTGGACTGCTGTAGGAGATGCATGTTAGGGGTGGTGAGTAGCCAGTTGTCTAGATATGGAAACACTCAGAATGGTTTTAGTCTCAAATGAGCTGCCACCACTGCAATACACTTGGTAAACACCCTGGGGGCTGTGATGAGTCCTAAGAGCAGGGCTCTGAACTGGTAGTGACTAACTACCAGCTGAAAGTGTAAATGCCTCCAGGAGCGCCTGTCTATTTTGATGTGCCCTGAAGATCTGTGGACCACATCCAATCATCCTTGCACAAAAACAGCAGAATGGACTGAACCATGACCATTCAGATCTTTGATTTCATCAATAATTGATCTAATTTGCTTAGATCCAGAAATGGTCTCAGGTCACCTGCCTTTTCTGGCACTAAAATAAAATGTGATTAAGTTCTGAATCCTGTTTGGCCTGGTGGGACCTCTTGGATGACTTGTCTAGCAGCTTTTAAATTTCGTGTGCTGCAGCTTCCCTCTGACTGGGTGGAACACTGGGGAGCTTGTTTCTTTTGGAAATTGGAATCTGGGAAAAGGGTATGAAGTAACCTCTGGATATTATTTTTAGCACCCATTATCTTTTGTCATAGCAGCCCAGCTTTCTGATGCAAGGATAAATGTCCCCCGACTGCCTCCAGATGTGGGCAGATTGGCAGCACTTCAGGAGTGCTGAAAGGTTCTATCCAGAAAGGAATGTCAGAACACTAGTTTTGCAGGCCTCCTATAATTTGAAAGGGGCATCTTCTGTCCAAATTCTCTCCTCTGCCTCTGAAGAAGTTGTCTCTGCATGAGTCCTGGAAAGATCCCTGGGATTTGCGGACCCACATTTTCTTGCCACCTCTCCAATTCCTTTTTGTTAAGCCTTGTAAAGTGTGCCAAGTAGTTCAGGGATCTCAGAGCAAGGTCAGTGAAGGAAATACATGCTTTCCAAATTTGTTAAATGCTGTACACTTTCTGGTAGGTGGGTATATAGAGAGCTCTGCTCTGCTTGCTCATTTTTGGTGGCTTCCACCATAACCATTGCATTGACAGGGACTCCTTTCCTCCAGTAGGGTTTATCATTTAACAAGGCTAAAAACTTGTCCAGGCAATGCAGGATAGGTTGAACAGAATCCATCTCTTTCCGTGCCTGGCGAGAGACTAGGTTGATGAGCTCATCAGCCAGGTGAGTCACCCAAGATGTTGATGGGCCAGCATCAAAAGCCTCCAGAAATACTGACTTCACTGGAGAAGGATTGTCAGTGGACCAACCACCTTTTTGTTTAAGGATCTCTAAAATATCTCCAAATGAGGCAACATCAGGTGGTGATCTGGGGATCATTCCCTTCCTCAAAATCAGTATCTTCAACAAGAGATTCCAAGGGGTAATCCATGTGCCTCATCTTGCATGTTCCCTTCTGGTGGACTGCCTCAGGGGGATATTCTGGTGAGGACTCAGAAGAGAGAGGGGAACCAACTGTCCTTGTGGAATAGGTCTGACGGAATCAGTGGTCAGTGACAAAGATGGAATAGTGGTTGGATCCAAGAGAGCATGAGAGACCAGATCTCAAGAATTAGAAAAAACCCTTTCCACAACCTCAAAGGCAGTCAGACCCAGAGAATCCGCAATCATGCACACCAGGGCAGAATGCTCCAATATGGGTAGATTACAACTCCAACCTGATCCCTGCCTCTAGGAGGGAAACTGACCTGTGCTATCTAGCCCTCTGGCTCAAAGTGGCAGGGATGGATATGACATAGGCCCTGGCTCCATTGATCCGGCACCGGTGCTTTGGCTCCGGGATCTGAAAACACAGGAACAGAACTGGTCAGGGATACTGCCAGAGTCAAAGTAGTATTCCTCTTCAGATGTGACTTGAACTCTCAGAACAATCAGATCCTAGGGCTCCAAAACACAGGGGTGGATCAGAGGAGGAGATTAGGATCCAAAACAAACTAGGGTGAGTGAGTGTAGAAAAACAATAGCAGCAGGGAACCTTGCAAAACACTTTTGTTCTTTATTCTTAAAGTGCGATAGTTCCAATACACTTTTCGTTGAGACCAGACCCAACTTCCTCAGAAGATAAAACATTAAAACAAAGAACCATGGGCTGTGTAGTTAATATACTAGTTGTTAACCACACCTATCAGGTTCCTAATTAATTAATTAGAGAAGGGCTCAGTTTACTTGATACACATGCAAGTCTTAAACAAACGTTAATAAAACAAACATTGTTATAGCAAACATTATTGAAGCAGTACCCAGAATAAAAAGTATATAAGGGTATGAAAATGTGTAAAAATGTACAATTAGTACAAAATATGTGGACTTAATATACCTGTAAACTTAATAAAAGTTTTTTAAAACATATCCAACCCCTATAAAATTTCACAGGGTTACCATAAAATTCATAAAGAACGAATTCCCTTTTCAACTAGTGAATAATAAAATCCTGTTAGAATAAAAACCATCATTTTCATATACTTTAAGTATCAAAAAACTAATTAGTACAGCGTCACTGTCTATATCAATTGTCAACCCCTGAGCAAAACTATAAGACAATGTAGCAATAAGACAACACACCATGGTAGATCAAACAATAACTAGAACCTACTACTTAAAATTTTAGTTTTAATAATCTATGTGTGTAATATAAATGTGCAATATAGGTGACCATCAGTGTTGACAAATTTATGTTTGTATTCGTTGGTACTTGCTGTAAATTCAAACTAAAACAACTTAATTTAATTATTTTGTTATGGTTTAGTTTTATTTTTGATTTGTAGGATACAAACACAATCTATCAATGTGTGTGGCCCAAAATAAGTCACCAAGTTTGTTAAAAATCTATCTCTCGAGGTTCTTTAACCTCAAAATACAGGCTATGGAACTTGTTTCATTAATTCCTGGCCACTGATTAGCATTTGTCCGAAGCTGCCAGAGAAGTTCCTTTCTCTCCAGCTTCAGTGAGTCGTAACCTCCTCTAGGGTCCCTAACTTGCTGGTCTATAACTTTGAACCTAAATTCATGGTCAGTATGTTCATTGTGGTGTCTAGCTAGTGCATTGACCTGATTGTTGTTCCTGATGTTATAGATGTGCTCATACACCCTTTCTTTCAGCTTTCTATCGGTTTTACCGATATAGAAAGCTGGGCACTGGAGGCACTTTGCTAGATACACCACCTGCGTACTGTTACAGTTGGCTTTGAAGTTGATTTTGAAGTTTGAGTCACCTATCTGGAAGTTGCGCCCCTCATCTACAAATTGACAGTATTTGCACATGTTACACTTAAACATGCCAGGTTGGGTTGTACGAATTTGCCTGTTGTTTTCCAATAGTTGTTTAAGATTGTTATCTCGTTTATAAGTTACCAGGGGTTTATCTGGTAATACCATTCGGTATTTATTGTCACTCAACAGAAGGTCCCAGTTTTTCAGGATGATCCTATATAAGGCATGAGAGTCCATATTAAAGGTACTACAGAATCTCCAAGACAAACTAGTTCCATCCACCACTCTACTGTCATGTGCTATAGAGTCGATTTGTGTACTAGTGTCTCTGTCCAATATTGGAACATAAACTCTCAATGTCCTTTTAAGTTTCACCTCGTCAACAATCTCTTGTAAGAAACTAAATGGGTACCCTCTCTTCAGAAAAAACTGGGTCAACAAATTACATTCCTCAATGAATTCTACATCTTCACTTACCATCCTGGCCGCCCTGACCAGTTGGCCTTTGACCACTGATTTCTTCTGATGTTTAGGGTGGCAGCTGGAATAGTGTAGGAAGGAATTAGAGTAAGTATCTTTCCGATGGATTTTAGATACCCACTTATTGTTGTCATAGTCCTTCCTCAAATCTACGTCTAAGTAGT
This sequence comes from Protopterus annectens, assembly GCF_019279795.1. NCBI lineage: Eukaryota > Metazoa > Chordata > Ceratodontiformes > Protopteridae > Protopterus > Protopterus annectens. The sequence continues at coordinate 284,679,793 of NC_056739.1, forward strand.
CAATCCTATGTTTGTTATATTTATATGTGAAGGAAAGGAAGTCAGTAGAGTTGTTGAACTCCATTAACATTTTTTCAATTTCCTCGTCAGTTCCATCAAATAACAAAAATATGTCATCCAGGAGCCTGGTGTAGTAAATTAGTTTGGCATTGGGAACACCTTCTAGGAATACAAATGATCTTTCCCAAAATGCCATCACCAGGTTAGCAATGCTTCCCCCACATGGGGAACCCATTGCTACACCAATTTCCTGGTGATAGATGACATCATGGAACATCAGGTAGTTGTGAGAGAGAACAGTGTCGATCAGTTCTCCCATCACCTGAACTTCATCAGGTGGTGCCCCCAATGGTCGTAACATATCAGTTACCCATTCAATGGCTATAGTGTGAGGAATTGAGGAATAAAGGTCTTTTACATCAATGGTGACTAGTTGACAGTCTGGAAAAAATCCGACTTTGTTGATAGATTGCAAAAAAGACCATGAGTCCTTAGTTATTTGCTTCTCTCCCTTCACATATTTTTGGAGGGTTCTATCCAGTACTTTAGCACAGGTATAAGTTATACTGTTTCTCCCATCCACTAATGGTCTCATGGGTGGGTTGTTGATGTTTTTGTGGATTTTAGGGATCCCAAATAATACTGGAGTTCTAGGTGCCAGTTGTTGCATGTAAATATATGTATCCCTGTTAATCCTACCTTCAATGTATAACTCTTCAATGAACGACTTTACCCTGAAATGGGCTCTGTTCATTTCATTGAGAGATGCCCTTGAGTAAGTATCACTACTGAGAATGTTCTCCATTCTGTTGTTATAGTCACTACATGTCATTATAGTAATACCGCCCCCCTTGTCAGGTTTCATCAGACGTAGGGGTGCCTCTCTAAGTAGTGATAATTCAAATCTCTCTTCTTTTTTAATGTTTTGTACCGTATGACCCTCCCTAACTTTATGTTTTTTAAGATTTCTAAATTCAAGTCACTTTCTCAAATATAGTTAGTGCAGGGTTCAGTGGAGGGTTGAACACACTTGAAACATAAAATTCTGATCTAACATTCATTTCATTACCCATCAAAAGTAACAAATTTAACTTCCTAATGAATAATTTTAAATCAATTAGGGTTTGTGCCAGATCAAAATGGAATGATGGGACAAAAGTGTAACCTTTAGCCAACAGTTCTACAGTGTCAGTACCTATATTGTAGTCCGTGTAATTGTACACTTTAAAGTCCCCATCCTTGTTTGACAGAATGGTACAGTCCAAGTGTCCATCAAGAAGTTGGGCTCTATTATTGTCCTCGTATGCCTCATTTACCACCTCTTCCTCCTGGCTCCCTTCCTCCTGTTGTTCTGTTTGGTTTTGTTGGGAACTTCTAGTTGGAAGTTTTTTGAATGGTATGTAACATCGGATGACCCAGGCTGGTGGCCTCCAACCATTTCATTGTCTTTACTATGAAAATTGTTTCTTGTACTCCTTCTAGTGTTGTTATTATTGGGTCCTCCATTAGGACTTGCCCCATCTTCCCATTCCAAACTGCCTCCGTTCTCAAGTTCAACCTCTGTAACTTCAGTAACCAACGCATTTGTGTTCATTTGGTTGAAATGGCCTGGAGTGGTCGTGAAAGAAGCTGGCAATTTAGGATACGCTTTCCCCTCTTTATAGTCCTTAAGGTCCCTATTTATTTTCTTACTTTTAGTCAGGTTTAATCTGACTAGGTGTTCGTCAATGCTGACAAAGCACCTTTCGTATTCGAATTGATACCTCTCGTAGTCACAATCATTTTTAATAAGGAGGTCAAGTTCATCCAATTCAGTCAATAGTGCATTAATCAAAACCTGATATTGGTCACAGAAAAGCCCCAACAATTCCAAGCCATGTTTGTCAAAGAGTGCTATCAAAGCTGTGTGGAAGGAAGATCCCTCCACAAGACCTGCTGGAAATTGCCAGTGCCTTAAGCCTTTAGGCACGATTTTGAGCCTAATGCACTCTCGGAAGTAAGCAACTTCAAGTTGTAACTTCCGTACCCTAAACAGTTTGTTGTCAAACAAATTCAGTCTAGCTGTGAAGTCAAGGCTTACCTCCGCCTCAGTAGTGGTGTTGTTATCTTGTCCACTATTGTTGAATTTAAATTCCCTGTGGAACCAGGTGTTTAGCGCTGGTATTGTCGGTGCTCGCCTTCCATTCAGTAAGGACCTGGCTTGATAGGACCCATTAGTTGGTGCATCCTCCTCGCCAAAAACGTTGTTCCATTAACGGAACTTCGATTGGTTCCGTTATATCTTGCTGGTACAGCAGTCATTACGTTAGTTCCACTAGCCCGCTCGTTTTGGCTATTCACCGCTCCTCCTACCATGGTGTTATTTGTTCTGGATGACTCTCGTTAGACCCCGGATACCGCTTCAACATGTTGGGATAACCGGTCCATCTTTTGGGTTAACAGCTCAATTAAGGCTGTGAGATTCCCCTCGCCTTCCTGGGAATCGGCGCTCCGCAACACAGGACTCCCTGCTTCCATTTACGTACAGACAACTAAAAACCAAAAGGAAACCAACTGTAGAAAAACAATAGCAGCAGGGAACCTTGCGAAACACTTTTGTTCTTTATTCTTAACGTGCAATAGTTCCAATACACTTTTCGTTGAGACCAGACCCAACTTCCTCAGAAGATAAAACATTAAAACAAAGAACCATGGGCTGTGTAGTTAATATACTAGTTGTTAACCACACCTATCAGGTTCCTAATTAATTAATTAGAGAAGGGCTCAGTTTACTTGAGTGAGGGTGAGTGAGTCCTTGGTGTTTAAGACATGCTAGGCTTAGGATCCAAAGATTTAGGATCCATAATTTGAGTGGTAGGACTTGCTGAAAAAACAATAGGATCTGAGAGTTTAGGATCCAAAAGCTATGGGTTCACAATCTGTATTTTCTGTTCCAACGAACTCAGATCCAACAATTTGGGAACTTTTGATGGTGGCTCCAAGGAAGGCTTAGGAGACTTCAGAGGTGAACACCTCCTGTGCGCCAACAGAGCTTTTGTAGTTTTATTTGGATTTGAGCCCCTGAAGAGGAAGGTGATGAGGGAGGAAGCAAACCTTTTAGTGTAAGCTAACTCCACCTGTCAACTATGGCTCTTGAATTAAATCCTGCACAAATTCTACAGTTTGTATTTAAATGAAGTGCACCTATGCAGCAGATCCACTCCTTGTGGGCATCAAAGTTAGGGATCTTATGCCCGCAAGAAGTGTATTTCTTGAAAGCTGTTGGCTTCTCAGCCATGACAGTAAAAATCCACAGAGAAAAAAATAGTTAAAGGACAGATGTTTTTTTAAGGGAAAATACTATTAATGGTAAAGAAGAAATATGTTGTTTTACAGGGCAGGAGTTGAGAAGAAAGGAAGAAAGACAAAATATCAGCAATGGTATATTCTAGAGGTTACTATAAAACAGGAGCTTAATGCAGAAAATCCAAAAACTAAGAGGGAGATTTAAAGTTTAGAGAAAAAAGTGTATATGTATATGCTTCCATTAGTGATGGCTGCAAATGAAATCTGACATATTGGTGATATACTAAGGCATTATGGGTAGAGGGAGGAGCTTGAGAGTTGGATCCAACATCTGTTGTATGCGACACAGTCAGATCAGAGGATCGTATCTCTAACTCAATCATTAAGGAAAAATGAAAAGGACAACATCAGATACAAAGATAAAACAGGTTTAAATATAATTGTATGAACAGCAGGGTCAGTGTGGTGTAATGGCAGAGCATCACACCAGACTCCCAAAATATGAGCATGTGAGTTTGAGGCCTGAGAGCCCCAAACTATTTGGGGAAGGGCTGCCATAATGGTTTAGGTCTTCATCTCACAGACACAAGATACAGGGTTTAATTCTGACCTCAGGTAATAATAGTCTGTATTCCAATTGCTTAATATTTACCCATGAATTTATGAACAGGCAATGGTGTATAGTGCAAAACACTGAACTCAGTTCTAGTATCTTTCAGAGACACCCTTGATAAAACTGCAATTAGTCACTTGGGAAACCTTCAGCTCTCTAAAACTAGCTAAGTTACTTTAGCCTTCTGCTTAATCTTATAAAAAAGAAACAGCTTCTTTTCAACTTAAACATTAGTCAGAGAACATCTACAATCACTGTAAAATGACTAAATAATACCACCAAAGATGTCATAACCTATACAACATTACCTGGGATATTAGAGCACCACCTGAAATTCTGCTATCACATTCATTATGTAGATTCCAAAACTAATAAGAAACTAAGTATGCTTTACTCAGGTAAACCCTGCCTACTGACTTGTTTTCAGTATTTACAACCCCAACTCCACTAACTCCTACTTCTCTTACACAGCTTATTTATTATCTATAACATACCTTAAAGCAGGTCTGAGTAACCTAGTAACTACCTATAATAAAAAGCTCTATTTGCTGCTGACAAACATAACGACATTTACTGTACAGTCATCACCAGTCAAAGGTGGCTTGAACTATAAAACACATGGACATTAAATCAAGATTATACACATCCTATACAAGCTTTACAAATGTCATTTGATCATCAATCTTATTTAACACCATGTCTCTTAGACTCCGACTATCACATGAAAATCAGCTACTCATCCATAAAGCTGCCATTTAGGCAACTCCTTATACTGTGCAATTATACCAAAACTTTGGAACTCTGTCCCTTTAGAGTTGTGAACTGAGCCAAACACCAAATTCTTCCCAACTAACCTTAACCTTTATTTCATCACCCTGTTTGTTACTTCCCATATATATAGTTTCTCCCCAGAGATTAGTTTCATGGTTTGAGGTTTGCTTTTGATATTTATTGACATTTTACAAAAAAAAAAATAATTAAAAATATGCTACTAAACCTACCAGGTACTCATATACTGCTAGCTTACACCCAGATCAGAATCACTTCGAACATTTTGGTAGTGCTGGAAATGAAAGAGTGAAATGTGCAAAGACAGGTGGGAAGCGCAACCGCTCTTAATAGCATTGATACTTCTAATATTGTTAATGTCATTTACTTTTTTTCTTTGGATAAATAACTACTCATTCCTACTGAAACAGTACTTCTTTGTAACAAGCAGATAAGGAGCACAAAGTCACACATATCTCACCTTTGAGAAAATGAATTTACAGCACTAAAGAAAGTGTCATGCCAGTTTCAAAGTGAACTAAAATGAAGCTATCAAACTTTTCTCTCCTCTTTACCTTTCTTAATGCACCTGCTAAATTGTTAAATGTCTGCAAGAATTCCAGATAATATTTTGTATCCCCAGATCATGCATTTTCCAACAGTGGACACCTACTTAAGAAGCAATATGCCAAACTGGTATCCCTACCGTTCTACCCTTCCTTAATGCACCTGTGTCAGTTTAACCTTTTAAATCATCATTATTTTTGCATAAATACACAGCTACTGAACTCTGTTGCTGCACCTCTACCATCAGGAACAGGAGTCACACCCCAAAGTACTTCAATTTATCACTTACAGATGTAATGGAAACAGAAGCAAATTATAGCTAGACAGTTCTAGGGTCTACAAAATGGTGTAAAACTTAAATTATATAGTATTTAAACCATTTTTAACACTGGGTGTTCCAAGATTATTTGTATTGTGAATAAAGTGGAAACTACCTATAATAAAAAACATCAATTTGCTGCTGACAACCCCACCTTTTCTTACGGTACAATTTTCACCATTTGAAGAGGAGGTGAAAATGGACCTGCAAGGAAAAATTACATTTCATCACTTTGTACTCGATCTAAAAGGCTTTAACTATAATCTACATGGAACTGGCAATCTGCTTAATGTAGACAAATTAACCTATCCAGACTCTAGCCAATGATATCTCGAAAGTTCATTAATCAACCCAAAGAAATACAGTTCACACTGTCCAACTCACCTTCACTGTTCATCACTTCATTGGCATTCCAATTTCAAGTCTTCTCACAGCTTAAAAGTAACCACCTTCTTATCATATCTCATTACCTCACTTCCTCTCCTCCCCCCATCCTTCGTTGCAGTTTCACCGCCCTATTCTTCTATGCCACTCTCATTTATCCAGAACAAATAAGCAAACCGATAAACACCCAGTATAGCATTCCAAACAAAACAGTCCAAGAATAAAAAGTGAAAGGAAATCACAAAGTGATGTAAAAATAAGTTTAATAGCAAAACTTTTGAAATAAAACTCTTCTTCAGTGCTTGAAATCATACTAAAACACATTTTCATATATACACCACAAGAACAAATTCAAACCAATAGAAGCATAGCAACAATAATATAATTAAAATAAACAATTAAGTACTTGTTTCATGGAAAAAGAGACCTTCTTTTAAGAATAGGTTTTAAACTCACAGTATCATTCAGCCCAGGGGGCACATCTGCTTGAAAATAATCCATCTATATTCAGCATTCTTGGTATTCAACATAATATCCCCTCCCCTAATACTTCTTTCAATTGTTTTTATAACCCTAAATGTAAAACTATGCATTTTATCTGAGCTTATGATATGTTTAGCTAAGGCACTACCCTCCACCAACTGTATGTATTTCAGATAGGTGTTGGGCTATTCTTTATTTTAACATCCTCTTGGTTTTCTCTACATAAAATGAAGTGCATTTCTCACAGGTGGCTAAGTAAACCACATTCTTGGTTTTACAAGTAGCAAACATGAAAATAAAATGTCTAACTTGTATTAGGGTGCGCAAAATCATTGATCTGATGTTGTCCCTTTCATTCTTCCTCACAGGTCAGGTCATGGATCTGACCCATGGATCCAACTTGGATGCATTCTTGCAGACTAGGGTCCAAGTCTCAAGCTTCTTCCTCTTCCATAATGTTCTGTCCTCTGCCTAACTCCATCAGATCTTGATTGCTATGCAGCAGTGATAGACGTGATCCTGTTGTTTCAAGCTTTGAGTGGGAAACTTAAAATTGTATTTCAGCTTCATCTGTCAGATAAGCCATTTTTTGGTAAATTCCTATTTCTCTTAACCTCCCCTTCCTTAGTGATAAGGTTATTAAGTAACTTCTTTCTCTCTCCTTCCTTCTTCTGCTGTTGGGCTTTTGTCTGTGCTTTCTGTCTTGTCATTGTTATCATTTAAAAAAAGCATATATAACCTTAAATACTTAGTTATATAGGTGTGTAACTCTATATGATTACCTTGTGTGAGTGGTTTCTGTGTGAGGTAGCCTTTCCTTGTCCATAGTATTCTTCATCATGTCTGACAAACCCACCAGATTTTAAACGGTCTTCTGAATGTGGACATAAAATACCACATTCTGACACCCACAACAGCTGTGTTTACTGTCTGGCTGCTGAACACTTGCGGTCAGCTTACTCCATTTGTGAGGGGTTTAATCCCAGGGTTATTGATTACTGCAAGAACAAACTGATTCTCAAGGGTCTTCTGCCTGCATCCTCTGATATTTCTCCAGGGGCTCTAACCCCATCAAAGAGCCTGGTATGGTCTGTCGACTTGAAGAAACACCCTCATAAGCCATTCAGGGCTTCATCAGAGCCACCCTCCAAATTTCCAAGACATTCAGATCTGACAGGGTCGGATCAGAGACTGATTTCAGCTCTGATGGATCCCAAACACTCCACAGATCCGACCTCTGTTATTCATGTGATCAGTTCTCCCAGAGCATCCACTTCCACTTCGGATCCAACAGCAAGAAGGCAAACTCCGGAGTTGGGCATAAGGGCTGCATCTCCCTCTGGGCTACTGCAGACTCCTGTTAGGCATTCTAGACCACCATTAGTAGCCTCCTCCAGGTGTTCTAGGAGCCTTACTGAACTCTGCATGGACAGGATGATAATGAAGATTCTCAAGACTCAGATCCATATGGGGATTTTGTCTGCTCTTTCCCCTCTGGAATCTGTGAGTGTTTCTATTCTAGTGCAGTCTCCTTCTCCTATCTGTCCATTGCTATCAGAGTCCCAGGATCATAGCCACCCAACACAGATGCAGTTGGATCTGAGGAGCCATCCTTCCTCGACTCCAACTGCTGCCCTGACTTTCTTTGCTCTGATGTCATGGGATCACAGCAGGTCTCAGATCTGGGATGCCCTCGTCAGATCTGGGGTGAGGGGCTCAGCTCCAACTCTGTCTGAGCTGTCTCTTTCTGTCTGTGCTGGACAGTTCAGGTCTGGTTCTACCTGGAGCTCACAGATTCAGGGTCCCTATCCTTTCTTCTTTGGTTGCCTCAGCTCCGGTGGAGCTGGAGAGGGATTCCCGGGTCTGTCAGTGTTCCAAGTTGTAGCAAGGGCATTCTCTAGTCATAGGGATCTGGTCTCTCTGAGCTGTGGACCTCCCCAACCTCCATTGGATCAGAGAATTGAGCCTGTCATGCCTGGCCAGACAAGCCTTCAAACTCTTTCCTTAGAAGGAAATCCATTTTCTCCCAAGCCTTCCCCTGACCTTCCCACAGAGGAGAGCCCTCAGAAGACGACATGCAAAAGGAGGCACAATGACTCCCCATTGGAGTCCCTAACCAAGGGCATGGACTTTGATGAAGAGGAGGGATCCCTATGACCACCAATGGAGGATGTCTCTTATGGAGACATCTTAGAGATCCTGAGACAGAGAAGTTGGTGGTCGTCCCAACTTCCCTCTTCAGAATAGTCTGTGTTTTTGGAGGTTTTCGAGAAGGGCCCATCTACATCTTGGATGACCCCATGGATTTAGTCTCCCATTGGGCCTGGAAGGAGCCTGACACACTTGAACCAACACCAAAAAGACCAGATAAATTCTTGTCTGCCCCTAAGGATAGACCATATTGGACCAGGGGCATTCCAGTAGATGCTATTGTTGTGGCAGCAGTTACCAAGAAGGAGCTAACTGAACAGAGCTCCACTGTCCATCTGCTGAACAGGGAGTCCAAAACAATGGGCAGATTTAGTAAGCATTTTTATGCCTTGGCCACTTTCTCGCTGATATCATTAAACCACCTGGCACATTTTACTCAACTGTAGAAAGATCTAGTTAAGGAACTCACTGACTCTCTAACAGAGACCATTTTGGTGGAGGATTTCAAGAAAGTTTCTCCCCAACTGGTGACTCTCTCTCTTCCTTTGTCCAATTTTTCCATGAGGTTTATCACCCATTCCACAGAGGGCACCTCACAGACAGCCAGCTCAGGTATTGCTATTAGAGGGCATGCCTGGAAGAGGCTTTGTGATTTTGCAGAACCATTCAAAGCATTCTTTGTTAATGCCACATTTGATAGCCCCACTTTTGGCAATCTGTCAAAGACACCTTAAGCCAAGTGAGCAGGAAGAGAAGACCTTGTCTACTGTAGGGGTCAGGTTTTCAACCCCTCAACACACCTTCATTAGAAACCAGAGTAATGGTGAGAAAACCTGGTTCCAAAAATTCCAAGGTCTTTCCAGGATCAACATGGGGATTCTTCCTAGACGGTGAAAGTTTTAGTGAGCGATGTGATCCCAGAGGCAGCGGGGGACCACAGAATCTGGGCTTCAGAAAACCCATCTCTAATAAGCCCTATCAGTGCTGCTAAAGTACTGCCTGACTGCTCACCTCTGGAAGCAGTCAGGAGTTGTTTTTCCCTGCACCCAACCACCTGGAGTGATCTAAATCAAAACAAATGGGTGCTAAAGATTATATCCAGAGGTTATTAAATTCCCTTTTTCCTCACTCCTCCAGAGATGCTAAAAAGACTTCCCAATGTTCCACCTAGTCAGAGGGGGTATGCAGTAGCAGAAATTCAAAAGCTTCTGCAAAAGAGATAGTGATCCAATAGATCCCGACTGAACAAAAAGTATTCAAAACTTACTTGCACTTCTTTTTAGTGCCAAAAAAAGCCGGCAACCTGAGACCCATTGTGGATTTAAGAAAACTAAATTTGTTTGTAAAGAAGGCAAAGTTCCAAACAGTTACAGTTCAGTCCATTTTACCGCTGTTGTGAAAGGATGATTGGATGTGCTCAGTGGATTTACAGGACACATACCGTCACATCAAAATAGACAGACACTCCAGAAGTCATCTGTGCTTTCAGTTGGGAGTCAGTCACTACTAATTCAGAGCTCTGCCCTTTAGATTCACCACAGCCCCCAGGGTGTTTACCAGATAAATGGCAGTAGCTGCAGTTCACCTCAGACTGCAAGGATTCCAGGTGTTTCCATATCTGGATGACTGGTTCTTCACTGCCCCAATGGGGCATCATATAATTCAGGCCAGGGATTACTTTTTCAACCTTGCCAGTCATCTGGGTGTCACCATAAACCTAACAAAATTGAATCTGTCTCTGGTACAGAGTTTAGATTTTATCAGGGCCTTCTTGAACACATCAAGTCAGATTGCATTGCTGCCCCCTCATCGACTACAGACATTGAGGGACCATGTTCGAGCCAGCTTGATCTGAAAATCTCCACTGGCAAAGATAATTAATTCTTCAGGCTCTTGAATCTGTAGTGGCTGCCATTCCCTTATTTCCATTTGCCAAGTTTTTTTATGCGAGTGCTTCAGTGGACGTTTGCAGCTCAGTGGTCTATTCTCTATCAGCTCCTATCTGCTCCTATCAAACTGACAATGTTTTGCAGAAAACACCTACAATTGTGGCTTCTGTCCAATGATATGACAATCTGCAGACTATTCTTACTACCTTCCCCATCAGCCACTGTGACCACAGACGCTTCCCAGTTTGGGGGGGAGGAGGGGCATTTCAAGGGAAAATTGGTCGAAAGAGCATAGACATGCAGAGACCAGATTGCATATCAATGTTCTGGAGATGAGAGCAGTTCTTCTCACATTGCAAGCCTTTATGAATGTTATCCCTCTAGGAGCTATTGTGATTCACACAGACAATATGTCAGTTGTCTGGTACATCAACAAACAAGAAGGAACCCACTTTTATCCCTTGTGCATAGGGGATATGAGGGTCTGGGAATGGGCGATGTCTTCAAACCACTTTCTGCTTGCAACTCACATACTGTGGAAGTCCAACATCCTTATATAAAACAACAAAAAGGTCAGTGAAACAAATAGCACCTCGGCAAACAACTGCCTTCAAGGAGTATAAACATTTAAAAACACAGCATTTTATATACCATTTCCCAAATACATTCAACACAATTAAACAATTAAATAATTAAATAATTATATAGTTATCATAATTTCTAATTGAATTCAACATTTAAACCACTAGGGGTCAGTGTACCATACTTCAAAATAAAGACAGATTCCATACAAAGCAATCTTTTTTTAATATCAATACTTTCCATACTCAGAATAATTTGTTTCAAAATAGTACTTTTTAAAACCTCAGGATTGCTCCCATGACATGTTTTAAAATGTATATCTACAGGACTTTTCTCTTTTCAAAGAGGGAACTAGTTTCTCTGCAATCTAATTTCAATTGACAGCTATCTCAAACTTCCATTCAGGAACAATTTTTCATTCCCTTGCAACCTCCAAATTGTGCAAGGCCTTTTGTAAAGGAGTCTTCCTCTTCAGACCTCCAGTTAAAGACCATTCCCAGCCATGGGATCTTACTGTGGTCTTACAAGGCCTAACTCAAAAACCCTTCTCACGAGCTAGTAATTGTGACATGAAGTTCCTCTTAAGAAATACCAAGGTGACCAACAGTCCCAGTTTTCCAGGACAGTCCCAGTTTAGAAGTCTCTGTCCTGGAATCCTAAACATTGTCTTTTGGGCACAGAAATGTATCAGTTTAGGCCGCTCAGTCTAAATGGTGACCTGACCTGACTTCTTGGGGCAGCTAGTCCCATTGCTTTCCTATCCTGAGCAGCTCTGGGGACTTTGCGATTTTTTGGGGGGTGTCATTGGGTATGGGGTAAGGTTGGATGCCTTAACCATGGCAGGAGCCTTCCATGCTCTGCAACCATCCAACAGTCACTCCCTCCAGGACTTCTGTCATGGAGTGTTCTGTCTGACCCCACTCACTCAGACAGGAGCTTTCCAGACCCCACATCAATCTGCCTTGCATACCCTTACTGACTTCTGTCAGGGCCGAACCCTACAGGCCTTCCCTTTGACCTGACGAAGAGACCTTCCCCAGCTGTGCCCCCCATGTCAAGGGACTCCACCACCCCCATGTCTCCTGCAGGCTGCCAAATAATGCCGGATCACTCATGCCCTCAGACCTTCTCAGGGGAGCTTCCTTCTGATCCCACCCATCCCTTCAGAACTCCTCTCAACCACTGAGGGGCAGATCCGCTCTCATGAAGGCTTCAGAGTCCCCCCTGCTTTCCCATGCACAGCAGCTCTGAGGACTTTGAGATCTTTCAAGGATACCATTGGTTATAGGGTGATGTTGGATGGCTTTGCCCTGGCAGCAGCTCTCCAGGTCCCTCCGCCATCCACCCTGGTGCTTCTTCAAGGACTTCCATCATGGGGAGCTCTGCCTGATCCCTTTCACCCAAGTAGGAGCTCTCCAGGCCCTGCTGCTGTTTGCCAGTCATTCCCTTAAGGACTTCCATTGTGGGGAGCTCTGCCTGACCCCCCTCACCCAGCCTTGCCACTATCTGCCTCTATACCCCTTCCAGACTTCCTTACCAGAGGGGGCATGGTCCATACCCCCTTACCCAGGTGGGAGCTGTCCTGTCCCAGTCACTTTCCACCTCTCTCTCCCTTCCAGACTTCCACCAGGATGAACCCCCTCCAGTCTTAAACTTCTACCCAGGAGAGAGAGCTCTTTTCCAGGGTTACATATCTCCTGACTGCTATCAAATCATGCAGTGTTGCACATGCTCTTGGAGCCTCTCAGGGGATCTTCCCAGACTCATGGAACTCTGCTGGGCTGCAAAGCCTCAGACAGTCCCTCATCCAGACTTCTCTGACACTGGTTCTACCCTTTGCCTTGCACCTAGGGCTTTCAAACTCATAGGGGATAGTCCTGGGTCCCCCCATCTCTGCACATTTTACAGCACACCTAAGTCTCTCTCCTCCATGATGCCAGGTGCCAACAAATGTGCACAACTTTGAGCCTCCTGGCATGTGGCCTCTTGCCTTCTTGGTGGTGCCATTCACAGAGTGGCATCTCCACAGTGCGGGCTGAAGGACTGGAGGCCAAGCTGCCAGCCCCAGTGTGAGATGAAATGGTGGCCCTATCTCCATTCCCATGGGGGCTGGGAGAATAGGTTTGCAGACCTGGCTTCTTGGGGCACCCCTCAAGTGTCCCAGTTTAGGTCCTGTAACAAAATGGTCACCTTGTGAAAGACCGTCTTACTTATTGCCATTACTTCTGAAACAAAGACTCTTGGAAATCCAGGTGCTATCTCCTAAGCCTCCGTACATCATCTTCCATAAAGATAGAGTGGCCCTTCATACTAATTCCTCTCTCATGCCAAAGATAGCTACAGAATTTAACCTCAACCAGTCCAAACAATTGCTAGTTTTCTTTCCAATTTTTTCTAGCAAGGAGGAATGTATGTTACATTTGCTTGATGTTCATAGACATTTACACTTTTATCTTCATAGGACAAAGCATTTTCAAAAATCAGACCAAATATTTGTGTCCTTTTCACATAGCCACCTATGTCAGGTGGTTTCAAAAGTTATTCTTGCTAAATGGATAACAGACTGTATTACTTTTATTTATGCCAAGAACAGGTTACATTTACCTCGTCCTCCTAAGGCCCATTCAAGTAGGTCTATTTCCACCTCATTTGCCTTTTCTTCCAGGGCATCTTTAGATGATATCGGTGCTGCAGCCACTTGGTCAAAAACTCATACCTTTGTTGCACATTACAAATTGAACATTGTTTCCAGGAGCAAGGCTTCCTTTGGTTCTCCAGTGCTCCGGCTTATCCTTCCTTGACGCTACCCAAGAGTTGTATATCTGGGGACTCTGACTCAGCCGTGAGGTGGAATGAAAGGGACAACATCAGATTTATGAGTTATGTACTTACCATAACTTAGTATCCATGTTGTCCTCTTTCATTCCTCCTCACCTTCCCTCCCAGACATCCCCATACCCAGTGCTCTAGAAGACCTTTGCAGAACTGTTTAGGAACTAATGTTCCTGGTCTGAACCTCTGGGTTCTTAATTCTTAATTCTTTCTATTTATCTTCACACTATCAGCTATTTGGGTAGCAAACTCTATCTGATGAAGTTAGGCAGAGGAAATAGCATTGTGGAAAGAGGAAGGAGCTCAAGACTTGGATCCTAATCTGTAGGAATGTGGCTGAGTCAGATCCATGACCCAACCGTGAGGTGGAATGAAAGAGGACAACACAGATACCAAGCTATGTAAGTACATAACTTATAATTCTTATTTATATAGCAACAAAACTGGCAGACATGAAAGCTTGTCAGAAGTTTCTTAAATGTTATATTAAAGACACAAGAGATTTTATTGTGCAATTACATAAATGGCAACTAAATAATGAATCTGAATCTGTAACAGATAAATTCAAAGAACTAGTGTTTGTAACACTAGATGTAAACTCCTTATTTACTGTCATACCAAATGACTATGGCTTTGAAGCTTTTAGATGCTGTCTATGCATGTACACAGGCAAGAGTAGCACTCACATAAAAGCTCTGTGTGTTCTGTTAGAATATGTACTATGTAATAATGTATTTTTGGATGATAAAATCCTAAACTATCAGGTGAAAGGAGTGGAAATGGGTGCAGCCATTGCCAACACTTATGCTAATCTTGCACTTTCCATCTGGGAAGATAAGAATATATTCTCTGACACTAGTGATTTTGTTAGAAACAAAGTTTTTTTAAGTGATTAGTGGATGATGTACCTTGTTCAACGCCAACCTTAGCATGGGTTTTATCCCTGCTGAATGGAGAACCAGCTACCATCATGCCTTTCTATAAAGGGGGTGCATCCATGGACCCCAGGAAAAAAATAGACCCATAAGCCTAACTAGCCTTGTCTGCAAGGCCTTGGAGTATATCATCATAGACCTTATCAACAAAGATATAATCTCCAAACACTTGACCCTACTCGATTTGGATTTGTCAAAGGGAGATCATGCCTCTTAAATCTAGTGGACTTCTTTGAGGCAGTCACCAAGGCCCTTGATGTGGGGTAATCTGTGCATACAGCCTACCCAGACTTAGCAAATGCTTTTGATACTATTCCCATTCAGATATCATTGACAAACTCATCCAGCTAGGTAAGAAAGGCATATGGAACAAAGGATCATTTGTTATTAAATAAAGTCATAGTGGAGAACTGTAAAAAGGGGAAGAATCTAAGTATGGCATGGACCGACTATAAAAAACATTTGATAGTATCCCACATTCATTGATAAAAGACTGCTTAAAAATGTATAAGATACACATTACACTGATCGACAACATTACAGTAACCATGAAACAGTGGCAGACCACTTTGCAATTAAACCATGATAAATGACAAATTATTACCCCAGGGATAAAAGTTCAAAGGGTGATATTCCAGGGTGACTCTGTCACCACTGTTATTCTGTCTTGCCCTTAACCCATTAAGCTGTCTACTTAACAGCTTAGGCCATGGCTATAATTTGGCTCCTAAAAAACAACAAAGTATAAAGACTTCTCATCTTCTCTTTGTCAATGATTTAAACTGTATAGCTCATTAGATGAGGAACTGAAAGCACAACTGCAAGTTGTCAAAACTTTTGCAGATGATATAAGAATGTAATTTGGTCTTGATAAATGTGCAAAAGCAACCTTTAAAGCAGGAAAATGGCAGGACCAAGAAAATATCAGTTTGAGAAAAGAATGTGATATAAAAAACTTGAGCAAGAAGGAGTATATAAATATTTGGGAACTGATGAAGGATCAACAATAAAACATGAACAAATGTGAATAAAACTTAGTAAGGAATACTTTAGAAGACTTAAATTAATCCTGAAATCAGCATTGACATCTAGGAACACAATCTAAGTTATAAACCAATTTGCTCTTCTATCCTAACAGTTTTGATTGACTGGCCCCAAAATGTATTGGATAGATTAGACAGGAAAACAAGAAGGATGCTTCATGCTCACCAAATGATTTATAAAAATCAGTGCATACTAAGATTATATATTCCTCATTCCAACGGATAGGTGGGCCTCCTTGAAGCTGATTATATGTATATATCTGCAATTGTGGGACTCCACACATATCTGTTGACCTCACAAGACCCAAACGTAGTGAAAGTTTTGAAACATGAAGAGAATAAAGCTAAGATGACTTCTCTGCTTAATCTAGCAGAAGCTTATAGGGGTCAAGCAGGAATGGAAATCAAACCAGAAGTAGATAAAAATCAGGCAGCAACTGAATGTGCCAAAAAACAAAAGAACGAATATAAGGTGAAGGACCAGATGAGAAGGCAAGAAATGTGGAAAATGCATAAATATGTTGCAAGTATAGAAAACTTCTGGACGAACCTCATGTTGATCAGGAACAAATGCCGGAATGGTTAAAGAAAGGCAAATTCAAACCAAGAGATGAAAGGTTAATATTGGCAGCCCAAGATAGTGGGCTGCATACTCGTTGGTTTACAAAGTCCATTCAACATGCGGGAGAAACAGACAGATGTAGGATTTGTGAAACCAAACTGGAAACAGTCACACATCTCATTGCTGGTTGTGACATATTAATGCCCGAAGGACTGTATACTGAAAGGCATAATAATGTGGCAAGATTGTTGCACTGGGGATTGTGCAAACATTATGGTACTGAAGTGGCTGAAAAATACTGGAAACATGAGCCAAAAAGCATCATAGAAAATTATGAAGTTTACATCACATGGGATCATCCATTACCAACACTTCAAAAGATAGATGATAGAAAACTGGATATAGTGGTCCATGAAAAGAAGACAAAAATAGTGAGAGACCTGGGCACACAGGTTGACAGCAACCTTACCTTTGATTGACATGTCTACACAGTGGTAAGAAGGGCATCCTATATTGCTCATCTCATAAGTAAGGGCATTGCCTCCAGAAAAAAATAAGTTATAACCTTCCTGTACTCTTCTCTCATCAGGCCAATAATTGAGTACAATGCCCCTTTTGGTATGTACCTTTCCAAGAACCTGCAGCAATTGGAGAAATCACAAAGGTTCCTCACAAGGAAAATTCAAAGTCTTCAGCATCTGTCCTCAGAGGATCGTCTGAAATCACTCTCACTTTATTCTGTTTCATACAGACTACTCAGAGGCAATCTCTGCCTTGCATATAAGGCAATCTTTGACCCTGCTTTATTGGAAATGCTGCATATCCGTAAGTCAAATGATACGTGGTTTATAGGTTCATAGGTTCATAAGATGATACTAGGTTATTGACCCAGAGGCCCTTATAAGCCTAGCCAAGAATTTTGCACAGGTTCCCTCAAAGTCAGCACCTGTTTCACCTGCCCAGGTGGGATCCCAGGGGTATATTTTCTGTTTTCCATCCAGTCGTCCAGGTTCCTCTTAAAGAGGGCTAGAGAGGTAGTCTGCTTGACATGGAGAGGCAGTCTATTCCACAGATGGGGGAGTCTTTGGGACACAAATCTATCCCGCCAACAAGTTGTATTAATGTCACAGACCAGGTTAAGGCCTTGTGTGTGGGTTGCATGAGTGGAGTTTCTCTTACGGATATGCATCAACTCCATCAAGACTGGGTCTGAAATGGTATTGTATGCCAAACACAGGTCACCTCTAAACAGTCTGTATGTAGGGCAAGGGTAGATCAATTCAGAAATGTACATGATTTCTCTGTGTTTTGGTCTGTTCAAGTATGTTCAAAATTGCACTTTCTAATATTGAATGTTTTCAAACATTTATTATTTAAATATAGTCTTATTATATGCAATATCAGACAGTTAGAGGTATAGAAGTATACAATATTGATGCTATTTATGAGACAGAATGCAGTCCAGATATTTTAGAGCAGAGCACTTTAAATGAAATGTTGCAGTGTTTATTTATTATACAGGAAAGAGTATGGTAATCGATATTTAATTATATTTAATGTGGAATTGATTATATGTAATTGAGTCCAATTATTTAATTATTACATAATTGTATTAGTATATAATGGTAAACTGTATGTGTGATGAATATTCCTTGAAGGCGTAAGCAGAGTCACCGGATACACCAGTAAAGCTTTTTCCTGCAGTTTTCTGGTGTGGTGTGTTTATTGGATTTTGGTTTTGTGGTGTGTATAGGTTCATAGATTCATAGATTATTACTAGGCTAACTGCCCTTGCGAGCCATTTTAAGCCTAGCCAATTATCCCTTGTGAGACTCAAACCCTGCACCTTGTGTTTGTAAGGCAAACACCTTAACCATTAGGCCAACCTCCCAAAAATGCGTATTTATGCTACTTTCATTTTCCAGGAGGTGAGGAATATGGCAGTGGATGGTTCCCATTTTTCCTGCTCTAAAATATGTAGGGAAAAAGAATTAAGGATGGCTGGAGACAACCCTTGGGCAACAGGAGAGGTTAATACAAATGAGGCTGATTTCTCTAAGTTGGAGCAGTTGCTAACCAAGGAGGTAACTTTATTGTTTGACATCAAGCTCCTAGAGAGATATATAGCCTTGGATATTATTCCCCAAGGCCTCAGAATTAAGAAATTGCCAGCGTATGAATTTATGGAGGATGAAGCTGATCTACTTAATGAGTGGAATACAGCTTCCCTTGCTTGCACTAAAGTTTGGTTAGGGATGCTTATCAAATGTAACATCAGGCAGCAAGAAAAAATAAGGGCCGACATTTTGCAGATACAGACGCATTTAGCAGAGGTTACAGCCGAAGCTGTTCTGGAGTCAAAGCTGAATGATATTAAAGGCAAAGTGGAGAAGGTGGAAGAGTCGGTAATCCTTCGAAATGAGGGTAAAATTCAACTTGATATCAACGACTACAAAAGCAACATGATTTTAGTATGGCAACAGAAAGAGACCAGAAGATGGCAAATGGGTCAGCGAACCAGCAGTAAAGATTGAGTCATGAGATTCGTCTATGTCCTCTGGAGAGACAGCGTCAAGCAGCAAGAAGAGAGTTTCATTCGAGGACTTAAATGAAGAAACGATGGATTCTATGAAGTATAAAGGGACTTGTGAGACTTCCAGAGGCCGAGGGTGAAAATGGCAGGCGAATTCGAATACCGGCAGTAACAACGGTGATAAGAACTACAGGAACAGAAGGAGGAGAATTTAATGTAGGGAATGAAGATACATGTCATTCGGTGGCAGATGTGACTTCTTTGTTGGACATTGGACTATGTATAAATGGAAACAATGTGGACAGTTTAAAAATTGTAAATTTATCCGACTTGACCTTAAACCAAGAGTTTGTTTCTTTGTTGAATAATGGGGTAAAATTTATCCCCACACATGTACCTTGCGGATTTGATTCTGGAGATAACCCGCTTTTGCTGTAAGTTACAGCTAAAGGTATTTTTTGATAGTAAAAAATGCGAGTCGTATCAAGAACATGTGAAAATGCTAAAGAAACAATAAATGAGGAAAGCTGTGATGATGATAATCTGTTTGGGGAAGATTCTTTGTTAAATATGTCAATTTATGACTACAAGGATGATGACGCATTTGATAACAATTTGTTGGGGGGGGGTTCTACATGTGATAGTAATGTATTCTTCAATACGGGCAAATTGCAAATACCACAAGTGCCTTATGATAGTCCCTTTATGCCTCTAAAATTGTCTGCAAACATTTGTATTTTTGAGAATGTGTTATATAAACAGGTGGAAATTGAATATCAAAATTTCAAAAGGAGCAGTAAGCAGTTTAATTTAACTAAAACACAATGGGAGGCTCTGCAATACCTTAGACAGAATTGTCATAGATACACATTTACACAGGCAGATAAGGGGGGCAATTGGGTCATTATTACTAAAAATCAGTACAATAATATGGCCATGGCCCGATTGGAGGATACGACAGTATATGAGGTAATACCCTACAATCCGGTCAAAGAGTACAATATGTTCCTGCTGGAAATCTTGGAAAGGGGAAAGACTTGTTTTTTTGTGTGCAATGGATGTGAAAAACTTACACATAAAAACACCCAAAGATGCCATGCTCAAAGTAATACCCAAGATACACAAAAGTATTTAGAATCCACCAGGGAGGCCTATAGTGTCTGGGAGGGGAGCTTACTTGCAGAATGTGGGCATGTTTTTGAACTGGCAGCTTAAAAAGTATCTGGAAAAAATCACGTCATACGTTAAGAATGGAAAGGAGCTAGCAGACAGTATAGGAGGCATGAAATGGTCTCAGGATTATTATTGGGCCTGTGTGGACATTAAATCTTTATACAGAAACATCAAAAACAAATGGGGTTTGGAAGCAGTGAGATATATGCTGGGGAAAGGTCCACACACTGATTTTCTTGTATGGTTGTTGGAGTTTTCCCTAACCCATAACTGCTTCATTTTTGATAACAAATATTTCCTGCAAAAGGAAGGGACTGCTACGAGGGCATCATATGCCCCAGTATATGCAATCCTGTTTATGAATTATTTTGAGATGGCCTATGTTTATAATTCTGAGTTTTACAAACACAAAGTCATAGTGTTTAAGAGATGATCTCATTTTTGTTTGTAAGGGTGACGTGGAGGAATTCCATGATTTCATGCAGCATTTGCAGGATAATCATTTTGGACTGGAATTTACATTTAATACCAACAGAGAAGTTGTACAATATCTAGATTTGAAATGTTTTGTGGGCAAGGACTACACTGTAGAATCTAAACCTTTTTCTAAAGTCACTGCTGTCAACAGTTTTCTCAGTGCTGACATCATGCATGCTCCCCATTTGTTATCATCATTACCACATGGTGAATATTTATGCATAGCTAATAATACCTCAGACAAGGCAAGGCTAGAGACTGAGTTTGAGAGGGTCAGGAACAAACTCTTAAGCAGAGGTTATGACTTGGATGTTTTAAATACAGCTGAAAACAAAGTTAGATGAAGACTGGGACTGACACACATTGCGATGCAAAAAGAGGATGTAGGTATTAGAAGGAAAAGGTGAGATATGAACAAAGAAGAGGATCGAGACAGAATGTTTTTGTTAACAAGTATTCACCTTGTTCAGAAACTTTGAAAAAGCTAGTCAATAGGTTTTGGCCTATTATTTCCAATGATGAGAAGTTGAAGGGACTCTTCCCAGAGAGAGTCACTTTCTCCTTTAGTAGATTCAAGAATTTAAAGGAATTCTTATCTATTAGGAAATTGGATAAAAGCAGGGAAGGAAAGGTAGTTTTTCTTATGGAAGATGTAGAGTGTGTAACAAGATTAAGAATTTAGATGGAGTCAACATTAATGGGAAAACATATAAGGATAGGGACCAATATAATTGTGAATCTTGAGGGGTAATTTACATAATAGGGTGTGGATGTCCCATAGTGAAGTGGTATATAGGGCAGACCAAGACGGCAGTGAAAAAATGAATAATGGAACATCTAGGTGACATCAGGAGATGTAGGATAGAGAGCCCCATTGCAGAACACTTTTATTGTGTGTTGGCCAAGCCCAGTCAATGTCAAGGGGATGAATTTATAAATAAATTGGCATGGTTGGAAACTAAATGCTTTATTAATTTTGGTACTCTGTGCCCAAGGGGATTAAATCTTGACATAAATTTGAATGTTGGGCAAGGGTAGATAAATTCAGAAATGTACATGATTTATCTGTGTTTTGGTCTGTTCAAGTATGTCCAAAATTGTGTTTTGGTCTGTTCAAGTATGTCCAAAATTGCACTTTCTAATACTGAATGTTTTCAAACATTTATTATTTAAATATAGTCTTATCATATACAATATTAGACAGTTAGAAGTATAGAAGTATACAATATTGATGCTATTTATGAGATAGAATGCAGTCCAGATATTTTAGAGCAGAGCACTTTAAATGAAATGTTGCAGTGTTTATTTATTAAATGGGAAAGAGTATGGCAATTGATATTTAATTATATTTAATGTGGAATTGATTATATGTAATTGAGTCCAATTATTTAATTATTACATAATTGTATTACTTTATAATAGTGAGCTGTATGTGTGATGAATATTCCTTGAAGGCTAAGCCGAGGTACTGGATACACCAGTAAAGCTTTTTCCTACAGTTTCCTGGTGTGGTGTGTTTATCGAGACTGAGTGGAGGGACAGGGATTTTAGCCTATCTGTACAGGATAGGTGTTTGAGACCCTGGATTTTCCCAGTAAGGAATCTCTGTGGTCTCTCCAGCTGCTGCATGTGCTTGGCAAGGTACATGCCGAAGGGAGCATTGTACTAGATAATGGGTCTGATAAAGGAGGAGTATAGGGATGTTATGACCTCCTTGTTTCTTCATGAAATACCCTTATTTATGTGGTAGGCCATATAGAAAGCCTTCCGTACAATGGAGGCAATGTGGTGGTCAAAAGTCAGGTTGCTATCAACCTAGGTGCCCAAGTCCCTCTTGCCTGATTGCATACTTAGTATATTCTTGTTAATGTGATAATTGGTGGGAATGCCATTTTCCCCAAAGGGGATAATGATGCATTTCTTGGCTTTCAGTTTGAGATGTCCAAAATCACTTCCAAATCCTCAAAGACTGCCAAGACAAGTTACTGTAGAAGTGTGCACCACAACCAAGCCTCAGCCCCACACACTAATGCCATCTCCATACCACATAGTGCTTTTTCCACCACCACAGCAGACGTGAGTCACCAGAGTAGCTAGGAAATGTCCTTCAGGATAAAAGGTCACCCTGTTTATCATGGTAATGTACTCACTACAGGGGATTTCACAATTTGGAAAAGTGATATACCACCCATTGCTGAACAAAAATAGGTTAACAGTCACTTATATTTAACAATCTGCTATCTCAACAAGCCACAAGTCACTTCACCCCAAGTATGAATATGACATTTTCATTATTCATGTGGCTGTGAATGAGTTGCAATGCACTAACTTAGACTACATGAAGGACATCACTGGGATTTCTGAATGCCAGTAAGGCTGGAAATAAACTAATAGTTCATAGATTTTTATGAGACTAATGACCACAAGGGTCTTCTTAAGCCTAGTCATGCATCCCAAATCTCTGACAAGTTTTGGCACCTTTGATAAGTGTAAGCAAGGACCTGGGATGTGAAACATTTACAAGCAGGAGCCTTGGAGAGTAACCATTTAAAGGCTGTCTGTGTCCATTAGAGACATAGGTGCCAAACCAGGGATAAATTTCCTGTTTCCCATCCAGTTGTCCAAGTTACAGTTAAATCGGGTTAAGAAGGAACTCTGCTTTATGTGTACGTGGAACCTGTTCCAGAGGGTAGTTTCTAGGACACATACCTGTCTCTCCAGCAGGTCCTATTTATATCACAGTCAAGGTATAAGTCTTTAGAACAGCTAATTCTGGTGCTGTTTATTTTGTGGATATGCAGGAGGTCTATCAGAGTGAGGTCTGACAATGCCTTGTATGCCAGGCATAGATCTCCCCTCAACAGCCTGTAGCAGACAGAATACAAGGATAGGGCCTTGAGACTGTCTGCAAAGGACATGTTACTTATGCCCTATATTCTTTTAATGAGGAAACTCTGTAGATGTTCCATTTGTTGGATATGCCTGGTTACATGCATACCAAAGGGGGTAATGTACTCAGTGACAGGTATGATAAATGCTGAATACAATGGAATAATGACCTCATTGGACTCAGATGTCATACCTTTGTTTATAAGTTGCACACCATAGAATGATTTCCCCACTACTATAGACATGTGATGGTCAAAGGCTAGATTATTTTCTATGTGTTTTCCCAAGTCCCTGACTACTGAGTCAGATCTTAGGGTTGTGTTGTCAATATGATAGTTACCAGGGGTGGATGACTTCCCATAAGATACTGTTATATATTTCCTGGCACTTAGGTTTATTATGGCTCATTATACAGCATCTCAGATCTATAATAGAGTCTCATTGCAAACCAAGCAGTATGATACACAACCTTCCTTTAAATGGGAACTGGATGAGTGAATGGGTATTTACAAATTCACACCTGGCTTGGCTGGCCTAGATCTCCTTGAAAAAGAAGATACAGTCTAATGGTGGACACTGACAAAACATAACTGGTTAAAGGGCTCATTTGTCTTAAATGTCCTATTACAATGATGATACTGTGGCGAAGAGGGGTCCAGAAAAAAATTCCAGATCCCTAGGGGGAAGGACGCAACATTTATAAAAGTCAGTTCAACAGACCACAAAGAAACACCACTCACCCTCCTTGGGGAAACAGCCAGCAGGATTGCTCCTTGAGGTTAAACCAATCCCTAACATATCTCATAATGATGAGAAAACATTAATGACCACAGGCAATGTGAAAAACTAAACTAGGAAGGGCTGATCGCTTTAATCCAATTAAGTGCTCTAAGCCTGCAGATATAAGGCACAATTTGATGGAATAATTTAATACGACAATGGAACAAATTAAGTAATATGCATCAGGTTCTTTAAATATGCTATAGTATGAAAAGTTAAAAAAAAGCAGGTTTTAAACATGATCACCACACACTATGGTCATTCAGTCACATTAATGCTACAAGTCACTGTGGTAAACCTTATCATATGAAAATAAGGATGACCATTAAAAGTTCATTATCACTATGCAGTTAAAACATTAAAACTCTTAAAAGTGAGATGGCATCAGTACATAGCAAAATACCTTTTTGATTATTCCTTAGTACAGAATGTAGTATTTTACATTATACAACGAACCCCCATTTAATATTCAAAAACGTGCACGCTGATTGGCAAAACAGTTTTTAAAAAGCAACGGAGATCTTGCTTTCTCCGTTGCTTTTTTCAAAACTGTCTCGGTATGTTAAATGGGTTTAACATAGCCAGACAGCTTTAAAAATGCAACAGATATTCTCCGTTACTTTTTTTAAAGCTGTCTCGCTATGTTAAACTCATTTAACATAGCAAAACAGTTTTTAAAAAGCAACGGAGATCTTGCTTTCTCCGCTGCTTTTTTCAAAACTGTCTCGCTATGTTAAACTCGTTTAACATAGCGAAACAGTTTTTAAAAAGCAACAGAGATCTTGCTTTCTCTGTTGCTTTTGCCCACAGCTCTGATGTACTGCGTAGGTATGCGCATGCGCAGTACATCAGAACTGCCGCAGAATACCAGACAGCTGCGGAAGGGCCATTATTTAAGAAAAGTTATTATTTTTTTTTCTT
Organism: Protopterus annectens; assembly: GCF_019279795.1. Taxonomy (NCBI): domain Eukaryota; kingdom Metazoa; phylum Chordata; order Ceratodontiformes; family Protopteridae; genus Protopterus; species Protopterus annectens. The sequence goes on from NC_056739.1 coordinate 284,704,979, forward strand.
AAATAATGTCATTGTATAATAGCAATAACCCACTTCTGGGTGTGGGTAATTCTGGATTTACCCACGGTTGGCTTTGTTTGGCCACTCGGGTTTCACCCTCGTGACCAAACCACACCAATCGTGGGTAAATCCAGCATTACCCACACCCAGGCATGGGTTATTGCTATAATACACACCATTAAAGATAAAAAGCTTTTTAAGGAAGTTACCAATGGTGATTTCTTACTAATTTAAAAAAATATACTGGGAGGAAAAAAAATATTATCAACAAGAGTTCACATTTTGGCTGTTGGAATTACCACCATGCAAAGAAACAAAGGCATTTCTAAAACAAAGCACATGTACAGTGCTAAATGCAATGCGTAAATTGGCCATCAGAGCTGCATTTCACAAACTCTCAGTCCATGTGATGTGCAGATCAGTAGAGGCACAATGACATAGTGAACCATTTTGTCTTGATGACTGTGCAACAATGGCATACCAATACATATAATGTATAAATCCCTGCCCTACTGCTGTCCTTCCCCCCACTGTGTGGCTATACCTCAAGTCAGATATTATTTTTCCATCCTAACTCTGGAGAACAGTTGCTATTCATGCTTTTTCTAGTCTTCTGTATTCTCAGCAATCAACTCCTGAGGATTCATTGGGCCAGAGTCAATGTCAACACCAACATAAAGACCTCTGTAATCACAAAAAAGAAGGCTGCACACCATTTTGTTTGTGGTGTAAATAGGCGAGAATTCTGTACCGTGCCTGTTGCCTGTGAATTATAAGGCTATATACACAAGAGAATTTCATGAAAAGCAAACATTCAGATTAGTTGTTGGCTAAAGATACTGCCATCTGGATAGTCCATTGATGTGACAAGAATTTGCCATTCACTAAAGAAAAGAATGCAACTACAGCAATATGTCAAAGAAAGAGAAAGCTCTGGTATAAACTTGAAGCACTTCCAAGCAGACAGCTTGAGAAAAACAGCAACACTAACAATGAACACTGCTCTAAAGTTGCTGGCATATTTCAATGTCTATACAAAGCAGTTTACATTCTGGCACAATAAACATGCATCCTATTGGATGCCAACCTGTTTATGTCACTCCAATAAGAACCTCATGCCAATGCCATACAGTTGTAGAATAGGGAATTCTGTGGAAATGATTACTGTGCATCTATAAATGGCCAGTTATACAAGAACGTAACCTGCATGCATAGCAAACTCACTACCCTCAGTCTCGCAGCCAAGATCAGTTACCTGTGCATAATACTGCCAGACTGTTTATATGTAGTCTTTCACCACAATCTCAGCCTTGTGTGGTCATTCAGCTTTTTAAGTCTGTTTTAAACCAGTGTTTCATAGGAAACAAGTACTGCCTGCACTCGTATTATATACATATATATTTAAAATTATGTGCAAGTGGTCCGTGTTGCTTTTCTGGTGGTACTCAGATATCAAGGAGTGGAGAGAGAGACTGTGCACTAAAGTAAACTATGTTATCAGAATTGCATTGGTAGCTAAGGTATCTCATATCAGTGAGTGTGAGAAGGGAGATTTATGAGACCTACAGGTACCTGAAGTCACTGTTCACAGTGCATAAGAAAAATTCTGTTAGGCCGAAATAAGGTTTTCCGAGAAAGCTCAGAAAATGCTATTTCAGTGGTACAACACGAGATATTTTGGTAAGAATGGCAATGAGCAAGTTTAAGCAGAAACAGTAAATGCTATTAATCCAGCAAAGGACAGAACATAGACCATGGAAGTCACTAAATACCAAGTAAGGCAAAACAAACTGTATGGATTATTTGAGAAGCCCAGTAGCCTTTGTCTACAAAGAAGCACTGCAAATGGTATGTTGTCTCAGCAGAAAGTTCATCTCCAGTAACCTCCATTGTCCAAATGCATTCTATTTTTTTAATGCAGCATATCAGTGTTTTCCCAAAAGCCTAAATCTCAGAAATTTCTTTAGGATCTGGGCACTAAATTATAAAACCAGTGCCTTTAGCTTTTATCCCAGGCGTGTTATGCCCAAACTGAAATCAGCAAGTCACTTTTTCTATCAAAAAAGGTACTCTGAAGAACATTTAAGGCCCCCACACAATAACATCATTCCAGACATATGGCAGAAAGATGTGACATGCATAGGATGACATATTTTAAGTAAAAAACTATTGATAAAAACACAAAACATTAGTTTACACATATATGGCTCTAGCAACTAAGTCTTGCAAACCTTTTCAGGGTTATCCATTAAGGAGGTACAGTGGAATTTAACATGGAAACAGGAAAGTAGAAAAAGCCAATGAAGCTGTAGCTGTTTAGCTAAATAATATATTAGAGATGTACACTGTGAAATGCAGTTTGTGAGAATCAGGGAAAAGTCTGAAATTCTGTTTACCCTTTTCACATTACTTGAATCACTGGCAATACTTCCATCGTACTCTGAAATGTGCCTTTAGAGCAGGATCTTTCAGTGACATAGGAAGATGTTACTGCTTGAAAAACATAAAGGCCTTAGGACTTTAAATAAATAATAAATAGTAATTGGACAGCGCAGTAGTGCAGCATTGTCGCCTCACAGCAAGAGGTTCTCTGGTTCAATTCTTGGCTGGAGTTGCCTTCTGTGCGGAGTCTGCATGTCCTCCCTGAGTCATGTGGATTCCTCCCACATTACAAAGACATGCGCTTCTTCCTGGACCTCTGCTGAAAATTGGCTTAGTTCCAAGTCAGGCTTTCCCATTAAATAAATTAACCAACTTCACATTTTAATAAAGAAATAAAGTTCAGTCATTCAAAAATTCCTCCAAACCAAAGACATAAGTCTGAAGTGAAACTCTCTCACAAGATCATAGTGCTTTATAATCCTAATTGCCAGTTTATATAAACCAGTAATAAACCATGCTTTTTTAAGTTAAACTAAAAGATATGCACAAAAAAATCAGCTTTCTGAGCAGCCGTATTCTAATGTAGTGCAGGTCCAATCAGCAATGGGAAGATCAATGTGTTCCATAAACTAAATTTCACCTCTCAAATATTCTAGCAGTAACATCACAATCAAAGAAGCCAAAGACTAAAGTAAAAGTAGCTTCTGACTTCATAGAACACCTTTATTCAATTAGTCCAGCAAAGCATATTGATCACACAGGTTTTAAAAAAATGTCGGGTGCTAGGATCCGCCACATAACACAAGCACTCAGGTCACTCCAAGGCAAGTACAAATATGACTCAGTCATTGTCCATGCTGGTGTGAATGACCTGAGACGTACCTCCCTGGACTACATGAAAAGAGACATAAAGGAGCTCTCTGAGCATGTAGCCCAGGCCGGTATGACCCTGACCTTGAGTAGCATCTTACCCTCACCAAGAATGATGCCACAATATGAAGACAAGATGATCAATTTCAACAATTGGCTTAAGTACTGGTGTCATTCAAAGGGGATCCAATACCTGTCAGCTTGGGATGATATGCTCGACAAGCCACGATGCTTCGCTAGGGACGGCTTGCACCTGTCATCCCTGGGCTTTCGGATATTGGCAAAGGCTCTTGCTACCCCCATAGTGCCTTTTTTAGGCAAGGCTCAAAAGACAAACCCACCTCCATAGGTATCACAAGGGATAAGAAACTAAGAGTAATGCTGCTCAACGCCAGAAGTCTAAACCTCAAGATGCACGCACTCGAAACTCTCCTTAGCATGGAGAACATCGATATCTGTGCAGTAACAGAAACCTGGTTCAGGGCTCCCGAGAGCACCCCAGCACTACCAGGTTATACCTCATACCATGCTTTTCGCCCCAAAACTTGGACCGAACCACAAAAGGAGGGGAGTATCGATATTCATCAAAGATACCCACACCTCCAGGTTGGTGGCAAAGCACGAAGCATCAGAGACTATCCATGTGCAACTAACAGTGGGTAAAACTGCCTTCCAGTTTATAGCCTGCTACAGACCACCCTCCCAAACCCAGGAACCCCACTCGGCCTTCCTGAGAACACTGGAAAATATGAAGGTCTCTCCAAACACCATTATATTGGGTGACTTCAACTACCCAAACATAGACTGGGAGCATTACTCTAGCTCCAACACCCTAGCCCAAAGGTTCCTAGAATTTATAAACTCAAATGCTATGGAACAACTTGTTACCACTCCCACAAGAGGGGAAAACATACTGGACCTGATCATCACCAACATGGGGACTCTATGCTCCAGACCAGAAGTGTATCCCTCACTGGTAAGATCAGACCATAAACTAATCTCACTGGATATTCACATCCCGACCCCACCCCTGCCCAGAAAACCACAGTGAAAAACTTCTCTAAAGCAAATTTTACACTCCTCAAATCTGAGGTGGAATCCTTCAAAGCCCCGGGCCTGTGGAAAATACAGCCCAGACCGCAGAATCCTTTATAAACACATTCTATGAACACCTTCAGGAATGCATGGATCATGCGATCCCAAATAAAACCAAGACCCAATCCTCCAAAGGCAGACGTCCTGTCTGGTGGACCCCAGCCATAAACAAACTATACAATAGAAGGAGGAAGCTACTAAATGATAAAGCAAAATCCCAAAAAGGGAAGGCATCACTGATCAGTATTAGCAAAACCTACGGGCACACATAAAATTGTCTAAGGCCAGCTTTGAGAGAAAAATTGCACAGGACACTAAGGATAATCACAAGGCTTTCTTTAGTTATGTTAGGAATCTGGGTGGTAATTCCCAGATATGCTCAGAATTAGTCCAAAATAACAAAAAATACACCGAACCCACAGACATTGCCAACATCCTAGCTGACAGGTTCAGCGCAAACTTCTCCCCCCCCTCCCCACCAAAAGGGCAAATATCTATCCCAGCAGAGTGCTGCCCCCCTGACATCTCAGACGCTCAGGTAAGAGCCGCCCTCTCCAAAGCAAAAAACACAGCATCAATGGGACCAGATGGTGTCCTGGGCTGCGTCCTACATGAACTCAAAGAAGAGCTAAACCCAAACATAAAACTACTGTTCAATCTCAGCCTTACTACAGGATTTGTGCCCAAAGAGTGGCGTACAGCAACAGTGGTCCCTCTCCATAAAGGAGGTGCCTCAACGGATCCTGGAAACTATCGCCCCATAAGCCTGACTAGCTTGGTCTGCAAAGCTATGGAAAGGATCATCATGGACCTCATAAATAAAGATATTGGGGACCTACAAACACTGGATCCTACCCAGTTCGGCTTTGTTAAGGGCAGATCCTGCCTCTTAAACCTGGTTGATTTCTTTGAAACAGTCACCAAGGCCATTGACGAGGGGAAGGTGGTCCACACAACCTACCTGTACCTCGCAAAAGCCTTCGATACAATACCCCACTTGGGCATTATAGATAAGCTCACCAGCTTAAATATAAACCCCTATGTCACTAGATGGATTGCAAACTGGCTCAAGGACAGAACCCACATGGTTAGAATTGCTGGAGCCATGTCAGACTCCAAACCAGTTACAAGTGGTGTCCCACAAGGCTCAGTCCTGGGGCCTCTCTTGTTCGGTATATATTTCTTGGAGGTACAGGCCAACACGGAAGGACTGTGGCTGACCAAGTTCGCAGATGACTGCAAACTGGGTGCCATAATCGACTCTCCAGCCGACACAAGCATCCTCCAAAAGGGCCTCATAGAAACAGACAACTGGTGCCAGTGCCATGGCCTCAAGCTAAATGCCAAAAAGTGTATAGTCATCCCCTTTGGCAAAAACAAAGTGCCCACAAATTACCACATAGGTGGAAATCCATTAAGTACAGAAGAAGTAATTAGGGACCTGGGGACCCAAGTTGATAGCAATCTCTCATTTGACAGCCACGTGGCCAAAGTGGTTAGAAAAACATTTTATATAGCCCACCTAATCATGAAGGGATTCACATCTAGATCAGGGAGGTCATCGTGCCTCTTTACTCATCCCTCATCAGGCCCATAATTGAGTACAATGCCCCTTTTGGGATGTACCTTACCAGACACCTGCAGCAACTGGAAAGACCTCAAAAGTACCCCACCAAGAGGATCAAAGGGCTCAAACAGATGCCATATGCTGCCCGGTTAAAGAAACTCCAGCTCTACTCAGTGGCATACTGCCTGTTCAGAGGCGATCTGTGCCTGACATATAAAGCCATGTCCAACCCGGAATTAATGGACATGCTGCACCTCAGAAAATCCAAATCCCATCGAGCTACGCGCCTGAGAGACTTGAACCTCAGCACTGAAATAAATAGGACATGCTGGAGGGACAGATTCATAACCCAGAGGCTCCCTTCACTCTGGAATAAAATCCCAGTCCAGGTTAGGCAGAGTCCCTCACTGACTCTCTTCAAGAGGAATCTTGATGAGTGGATGGGAGATCGTAGGTTTACCCCGGGTATCACTTCTGTGTCACTGTTAGATAGAGGCACAGTATACTAACCTCGAAAAAGGGCATAGCAAAATAAATTTAAAATGGGTGGCAAAAGCCAAACACATTCTGGCTAGGCTTATAAATGCCCTAGGGCAGATAGCCTAGTATGAACCTATGAACCTATGAACCTATTAAAGCTGGCCATTGGTAAAGTTATAGGGTAATAAACATGCAGTGCTAGTAAGTTAGGTTAATTGACTGCAATTGGCATATTTTAAGTTCTTTGGCAGAGGCCCAGACCATGCAAACAGGTGTATTAGGCAAGGGCAATCCAGTTTAGATATCTGTGGATATACATGCAGGAACTGTAGTGTGCACACCAACTTCTTGATTGTCATTGCAAAAATAACTGAGTATGTAGCCAAAAAAAAAGCATGACACCAGCCTGCTAGAGCAAATATTACCTGCTCAACAGGACAATAAAATGGGGAGTAAACAGATTTATTGGGGTCATGCACTAGGATTTATTTCTGATACTTGTATATATCCAATGTTTTTTGTTATCCTCTGGTAAGGCTCATTCCTGACCAGATCCCTCTAAGAATCAGAGCTACTAGAACTGTACATGCTCTCACTCAAACGCGGACATTGGTAGTCACTATCTGCAGTGTACAGAGGAACAATAACCACTTCCTCCACTGGTAATACTCTCCTTGCTGGCCTTTAATGATGCTAGCCTATTTTCAAATTATAGAGTATGATGTTCTCATTCTTTTTTCCACTTTTATAGACAGGAATTTTAATTTAAATATGTTTATACATAAATCTCAGTCGCCCAAATCACTTTTACCTGAAGGGCCAAGGGACATTTACTCCACAAGCAAAGATATACAAAACCAAAATTACTGATCACATAAAATACAATATATGACAGACAACAGATATGCAAATAGACAGAATGCATTTTTCCTTTGCAGTATTTAACTTATTGTACAATACATGCATGTACAGTTAGGGTAATTCAAAGGTTTATATACAGTTATTTATTATGAATTACTACTAATATAAAAAATGATAAAAATATCATGAACTATTAAATAAAATTATACATATGCCTGCATGCAAACTGGGGATGGGGACAGCAGGTCACATTGACTTAAGGTATATACTTAAATATACATGATACTAAAATAAAATATTGCACATGTGCAAATTCATATTAAAATAATAATAAAACACATGAAAATTACAGCAAAAGCAGTTGAATGTAGCAGGCTTACTGTCGTCCAAATTAACTTAAGGAAATGATGGTGACACGCACACTGTCTTATTTACATTACTACAGTTCTTCGACTCAACACTAAACCGATTCCTTGTGTTAACAATTTAAATCTGTGCTACACAGAAACCAGTATATTTGCTTGTAATCCACATAAAATACTATAATACAGATATTCAAAACATCTCATGAGGTTCAGTATGTATGAGATTTCAGTTTGCTGTGTGGCTAAAAACATATTAGTTATAGTAAATTTAATTGTGAGAATGATCACTGCTGCAGTAGCCTTAGCTATTCAGTTATATCTTGCAAAGGAAGCCTGCCAACTTCCAAAGCTTCAGGGCACCTTCCATGCACCCAAACTGTCACCCAGCTCAAGCTGAGCTGACTAAAAGACAAGCTTGGGTGCAAAGCCCTTCAGAGCTTTCCTGCCACTAGAGATAAAGGCTGAGCCCTGAAAGGACAATGCTAGGAACAACAAAAAATCCACACCCTGACATAAAAAGCACACTAAAAAAACAATGGGGATGGGGTGAGGGTGAGGGTACTGCAGCAATGATCAAACATACACAGTTATGGTAAATTTTATTTCCACAGCTGCACTATGTTCATCTTATTCATAACTGCTGCAGTAGCCTTAGGTGTAGGGGGTAGATTACCATAGCCAACTACATTTCAGAGGTGAAAAGAAGAGGAGTCCAGTAGCCACAGGTGGATGTCCAAGCAAAGCTTCATCTGTATCTAGAAAAAGAATGAAGCTTCTAGTGCTTTGTAAAAGTAGCAGCTTCTCAAATCCAATCCATTCCAAAAAGGCATAGATGAAGCCAAGACCCTGGTAGATTGGGCCTTGACCCTGCCTAGAATAGTTTTATGGTTAGTATAACAAAAGGTAATAGTTTTAGACAACTATTTGGAAATCTGTTTTGACACAGGTTGCCCCCTCTTACCTTCACAATGTATAACAAATCGATCTCAAGATTTGAAAGATTTAGTTCTATCAAGACAGTACCAGAATTGCCAATGGACATCGAAAGTATGGAGTATCTTTTCCCCCTCATTTTTAGGTTCAGGAAAGAAAAATAGGAGATGGATATTTTGGGTTAAAGTAAACTAGGATATCATTTATAAAAGAATTAGTTCTCAAAGAAACCCTTTCCCCATGGAAAATGAGATTGGGTCGACTCACTATAAGAGCTTGCAACTCAGATACCTTTCTTGCAGAGGTCTGATCAATCAGTAATTGTTTTTTATGTTAACAACTTCAAGTCAGCCAGATTAGCTGGTTCAAATGGAGAAAGTGTTTGGTTCTGTAACACAAAATTAAGATCACAAGGATGGGCTATCGGTTTACTTGGAGACCTCTTATAAAAAAACCCTTACAAAAATATTTTGATATGAGACTGCATTTGAAGAGGAGGATTCATGGCCAGACATGCTAAAATGGCTGATAAATGAAAATTGAAAGAGGAATAAGAAAGGTCATTGCATAGTAACTCATACAAATATTATAAAAACAGAGAACTACCAGTGCTGAATAGGTGCTGGTTGTGTTGATGGCACCAGCTAGAAAACCCTTTCTTTTGCTAATATATAATTTTGTAGTAGCAGGCTTTCTAGCCTATGTTAGTACCTGTTGCAGATCCCCAGAAACAGATACTTAAAAATAATTAACCCCCTATCATCCAGGCAGTCAGCTGAAGATGATTGATGCTGAGGTGCATCAAACATCCCTGTTGTTGTGTTAGTAGATCTAATCTGTAAGGAAGCTTGTGATAATTGCCCCTGGCTATTTCCAAAAGAAGGGAGAATCATGGTTGTCTGGGCCAGAAGGAAGTTACCACAATGATCTTGGGGGATTCCTTCTGAATCTTTAGAAGTACCCTGAAAATTAGTAGAAAGGGACTAAAGGCATACAAGAACATTCCTGTCCAATGAAAAGAAAAGGCATCTGTCTTGCAGGCTTTCTTGCATGGAGTCCTGGAACAGAATCTTGCCAACTGATTGTTCAGAGAAGAGGCTAAGAGGTCTACTTGTAAAAGTTTCTACAGATGGATCAAATATTGGAAGACCACCTGATATGGTTTCCATTTGTGAGGTTTTGCCCTGGCCCTGCTCAGCTTGTCTGTCACATAATTTTGCTCTGACAGAATATAAGATGCCCATAGAGCAATATTGTGCTGTGAAGCTATATCCCAGGCTAACATGGCTAGTCTACAAAGGGGATACAATCTGGTTCCCCGTTACTTCTTGATGTACCACTTGACTGTGGTATTTTCTGTAACCACCTGAAGATGTCCTGGGGACCAAAGATGGTGCAGGGAGTTGAGTGCCTTGAGCAGGACAAGCTATGATGTACAGACAATATCCCACTGAAATGCCACCAAATAATGTGGCATCTCCCACTATTCTGGATCAGTAACTAAGGAGCTTCAATCCTCACTACTGACTCCAATGTGAGACTGTTACTTAAACAGGAGTAATATTTCACAATGTTCCCCTAAGAGCACAACAGGAACATGCTCTATAACCTGGGTCTGGACTGTATACTTCTGTCCACCCCTAATGTAACTCCTCATTACACACTTCAGAGCAATGTGTCCCAGTTTAAGACCTCTGACACACACACACACACACACACACACACACACACACACACACACACACACACACACACACACACACACACTTAAACAGATTAAATCTTTCACATCTAAACACTTCTGATAAAGCCTGACACAGATTTCCACATGTCCTTCCCCCAAAACAATACAGTAATGCTGGTATCAGAATGTTTTAATGCCCTTTAAAGGGTTGTCCAATTATGAAAATTAAATATTAAAACAAATGATAGTAAATGACCTAAGCAGCCAGGCTTTTGGAGTGGCCTGGGAAGTTATCAAGGCAAGTATAAGCACTCCCAAATCACTAAAGAAAACACTGATTGACCAGCCACAATGTAAGTTAATAAAAATATTTAATGATGAGAAAAATGATTAAATAAATATAAAACAGTAATTTTTAATAAATAAACAGAACTCAATCACCAGGAAAATGAAATCAACACTGAAGGATAGGAATCCGACATTTAGAAAAACTCTAATCTATCTGATTAGTTATACTCTCCTAACTGACTAAAGAATATTGTTCCTGATGTAAACTAAATTATTATAACAGAACAAAGACAGGCTTATAGTTCATGGTGAGTCTTTTTGGGTATTCGCTGCACAGTACATTGGTGAACAACTCACAAATGACAACTGTAACTGACAACTGACTACTAATTATCTTCAGCAAGCTCTTTTATAGACTAGCCTAAATATCACAACTATTCCAGTTCTAAGTTTTATTTCATATTTTGAAAATCAACCAACAGCTGTTTACTAAAGTGCCTTCCTGTCTTTCAACTTCTGACAGTAAAGCATAGCAACTGTCAACATTCCAATGATATCATCTGCAGATCAGCTGAATCTGAGACAGTTTGTGTTTAGAATCTTTCTTCACAAACATACACAGTTATAAATGTAAAATGATACTGTTCAAGTCTTTAAAACATTCTGTACAAACAAGTTATGAATCAACATGTAAGAACTTATTAACAATATCATAGCTAGTCATGCTGGCATGTAATACACAGGTTAATCTGAAATTATGTACAAAACCTCAGCCAGACGTGCTAGCACAAATAGTGTCTAATTTCTTCACATTAGCATCTCCTTGATATTTATTTGCTTTTCTCTATCCTTGGTGTACCACACTCCCACACTTTTACCCCTCCTGTAACAGCTCCCCAAACAATGTCAGAAGCATCAGTGGAAGCTGACTACCTTAGAAGCAGGGAGGGAAAAGGGGAGATGATTTAAGGACATCTGTTATCTCCACCAGAAGATTTCTCTTCTGAAAAAAAAAACAGCACTGGTATTTGAAAAGAAAGTGTATTGATGCTGGAACCAAAGAGATTTCAGATACCACTGTATGCTTCTCATGTGGAGTCTTGCCAGAAGTATCATGAGAATCATACATGTCACGAGATGAAAAATCCTGAGGTATTCCCTCACAGGAACCAAAACGTGAGTTGGAAACCTTAGAAATAGATCTAAATAAAGATCTATTTTTCTCCTGTGAAAGAAAATCCATTTGAACTAAGGAGTCTAGTTGACATACTAAGAACACAGTCTTGTGTGAGGGAGTCAAGAAACACTTTTTAATGTTATCTTGGAATCTCAACTTGGGGATCTCTCATTCAAGAGAGAGAGAGATTCCTGACACTTTGAAAAAGGCTCTGCAAAAATAAGTCAGTCATCTAAGTATGGAAAAATGTGGATACTCTGAAGCCTACAATGAGCTTCAGCTCTAGCTAGATACTTTGTGAACACTCTTGGATAGCACAGTGGATAGTACAAAGGGTAAGGCAGAGAACTGATAATGTTATCCAGATGCACAAAATCCTAAGAAAAGTCTGAAGTCTGGATGAATAGGGATGTGCTATGAATCTTTTAAGTCTAGTACTACCTCTTTTTCCTTGTACAAGTTTCTTGGTAACATGTGATGTGTCATAATTTTGAATTTGGACACCATCACAAAAAAAGTTTACAAAAGAAAGATCTAGAACTGCTCTCCAAACATTTTCTTTCGTTGGCACTTGTAACATCCTTGAATAAAAACCCTTTCTCCCCTGGGAAAGAGGAAATGGCACTATTACTCCAAAGATCAGCATGTGAAACAACCGGTGGAAACAAGAGTCTGATCTGAAGGATTTGAAACGACCCCTTGGAAAGGAGGAATCTCCTCCCACTGCCATCTGTAACCTTGATGAATGATTTTCAGAAAACCATTTGTCTTAGTCATTCAGACTTGTTGGACTGTCCTTGATTTGGGGAAATTGGAGACTTCTTTTTGAAACTCCCTTGCCATTTCTTCTTACATGTCAGTTTACCTTTATTTTATTGAGACTGCTTATTATATTTTTTGCCAAAACTGGATGAATAGAGAAAAATCCATTGGACAACTGGAGCTGAAAAATTTTAGAAATTTCCTGGATCATCTTGCCCCTTTCATCACACTTTTTGATCACTTCTGCAGCAGAGGTGCCAAACACAATCTCTATCCAATGGAAAATGTAATGTCTCATTTTTAACACCTAGAAAATTCTGAGACTGCAGCCATGCAAACCTCTTCAAAAGTACGAGTGGCCATAGCCATAGAAGAAGTAAGAGAGTTATATACACACACTGTAAACGATGAGTAGAGTCCTGTGCGACAGAAGAAACTACAGATAAAACATTCCTCATAATTTTACAATTTGTCAGAACAAATTAACATGAGCCTGGTGATTCAGAATTTTGAAAATCTAACATGCAGAACTCACAGATTAATAATTTTCCCATCCTTATCTGAAAGAGTAGGATTGGGAATAATGTGTTTCACAGCAGTGGGATCAACTAATGTTGTAGTTACTGGTTCAGGTTTGGGAATAGTATATAAAAAATGTAAAATTCTGAGGAACTTCACACATACTATCTCCCTTTTTAATGGCAGCTGGCTGACTATCAGGAAAATTTCAGGTAGTAACACAATCCTCTAAAGCAGACAGAACAGGAGGAATGGCTATAGACTATGGAAAATTCTTCAGAAACAAATCAGTATTTTCTGAGAGACTGAGAAACCTCAGTGTTCTCCAACAGTAAACAATGGCACATTCTAAGAGACTCAAAGAGAAAGAGAAACCCCACAGGGAGAATCAGAAACTGAGGTCTCTGAATTTGAATCAGAAATCTGAGAAAAAAAAAAACTGTCTCTGATTCAGAATCTTCAATTTCTTCAGGAAAAGAGGAATCCCTCACTCTTTTACCATAAACTACTTTACAAGAAGGATCAATAACCTGAAATAAACTCTGAGCCAGGCCCAGTAAACTACTCTTATCCAAAGAAATTTGCAGAGGAGTAGATACATGCTTGTTCTTTTCATTCTTTTTGACAGGAAAAATGGGGACAACTGTTACTAATGGCAGCACCTGCCTTTTCAGTGATGGGTACAGCACTCTGAAACAACAGGGAAACTTTCCTGTTTCCTCTACCAAGACCGACAAGAGTGACTCTTCCTTGCCCACTGAGAGGACTCTCCTTTGCCCACTGAAGGGACCCTAACAGCCACAGAGAATATGGCTAAGCCCCCAGTCCACATTGGCTATAGGTGCGACATCAGAGGGATCTGGGCTAAAATAATAATGGTCTGAGGAAAGTGAAATCTGGGATAAAAGTATAAATAAATATCACAATGACATATGCAAACAAAGATTTATATAAGCACAGCACATGAGATAACTGGTAAGATTCAAGTAAAAACTCAGGAGACAAAAAAAGGTTTTGAGGGAAGACCTTGAAAATTATAAATGCAAATATAGAATCTTAAAGCAGCTCTATTCTGAAAACAGTACTACAGTATCTAAAGTGTTGGTATAAAGAATGAGATAACAGAAGGTTGACAGACTGATTGATTACAAAACTAGGAGACCCTGAAATGGGGGCACTAGAATATGGCCCTGAGGGGATTCCTAATGTAATGGAAAAACCTCCAGTTTAGTTTTGTATAATGTGATTTGGTGATAGAAGGAAAACAGCTTCCTACACATAAAATAACAAAAGGGGCTCCAAACATAGTAATGAAATAAGACTAGGTAAAATTCAATTAGCTATGACTGATCAAAAATAGAGAAAACACCTGGTTTGGGTGGGATACCAAATGAAATTTGCATAAGACAGGAAAAAGACAATGATTTCAAAAAGGTTGTTTAACCGTACTTTGAAAGAGGTAAAATTCCACCTATCTAGTGTAAAGTTATAATAATAGATATACCTAAAGTAGTTAAGGCTCAAATAGACCCTGGTTCCTACAAACCTATATCCATCTTAGACCACGATTATAAGGTGTTGATTATACTATGGCAAGAAGATTTGTGAAGGTATGGGGAAAAGTAATGCAATTAGACTGGTGTTGATTTATGGAACATAAATAGAACACTAATGTTACAAACGAATGCAGAAATTAATAAATTACTGCTCATATGAATGGATGTCAAGAAGACTTTAACAAGGTAAGATGGGACTTCATAGAGAAGACAATGGAAGGAGTTGGATTTCCTTCAAATAGGATTTCTCTAATTTTTAAGATTTATAAGGGATGAGAAGCAAAAGTTAAATCTAGAGGTAAACTTTTAGGACAGCTTACATTAGCCAGATGTTCTAGACAAGATGATCCACTTCCTCAGTTTTGTTATATATCTGGATGCCATGTCAACAGAAATCAGAAATTCTAACACAAGAGGGTATAAATGTGCAGACAACTTTGGGAAGACATCCCTGTTTCCAGATGATGCATTCAGTATATTATGGACCTATAAAAGAATAGTAATCAATTTGAGTTGGGAGGGTGGCCTAATGGTTAACGTATTTGCCTTACAAACACAAGGTTCTGGGTTCGAGTCTCACAAGGGTTAACTGACTAGGCTTAAAATGGCTCGCAAGGGCAGTTAGCTGAGTACTAATCTATGAACCTATGAAATATTGGGAAGATTTAATAAACTAGCAGGGTATACAGTAAATGAAACCAAGACAAAGCTATATCTATGAAATGCATCTCCACATATGATCTAGTAAAACAATTCCCTATCCTTTAGCTTCATTATAGGATAAGTACAGAAAAGGCTGCCAAGGACATGTGAAATGAATAACAAAAAAAAAAAAAGAAAACTAGAAAAGTAATGAACTAAGGAACTATAAGATTACATTAATGGACATAGATAGTAAGATACAGGCAGTGAAAATATTTTGTACCATTAGATACTTGAGGCACAATTATACTTTTTTGAAATCCCAGAACATCAATAGTTAGACATCAATAAGGAATCAGATACGTTTTTGGGAAAACTAGAAAAGATGAGTTAAGTTTATTTACTGACAGAGAGGGGAAGGGGATTACAAGGCCAGAAACACTATTACAAGGCAAAAGAATTAATAACTTTATTTGGCTTAGAATAATAAACACGTGCCAAAATTAAACTCAATGATATTGAGTAAAGATAAGAAAATAATTTTGGAGGGTGACATTACATGAAAATAGGACTTACAATGTCCACAAATATATATATATATATATATATATATATATATATATATATATATATATATATATATATACCTCTAACCTTGGCATAATTAAGTCTTCCAAAAGCATTTCCATTTCTGCTCTTTCTTGATTTCCACGTATCTCTGTTTTATACACATTTTCAAAAATATAACGAAATTATTACCTCTACACAATCTCAGATTATTTTTCATGCTATAGGCTCCAGAAGTTTGGTGACAACCCTTTCTATTTACTGTTGCCTGAGTTGCTGTACTAAAAGTTAAAGGTAAGACTGTGTTGAGAGAAGTACCAGTAATGTGCTAAGAGGAGGGGATGGCATTCTGTCTAATGGTAATTAGACTGAATTTCTTGGTATGTAAGTTAATCCCATGGGTGTCACACCAGGTGCTGGTCTGTTCCAGGCACTGCTGGAGTATCTACTTGTCCAAGAATGTTTTGATAATTTTCCCAGGCTACATTCATCAACAAACTTAGTTAGCCATACTCGCCTGACATCTGTTTTCCTTTCTTAAGCAAAGGCGGCAAAGAGTAGGGGGCTCCAAGACACAGGCCTGTAGAGCCCTAATAGCGACACTGCACTCTGGTTTATAGAAAAAGTACTCCACAGTTTAACAGTGTGCTTTCTTTAGATGCTGCATTAAACCATCCAATGCATGACAGAACTGTTATAGTGGAAAGTTTAACTATAATACCAGGATGTGAGATGGTGTTTAAGGTATTGCTGTGGTCAAGATAAGCAGCAGAGATGCCAGGCCCTCATCCAAGATTTCAGTGACTTTTTAAAGAAAAAACTAGGTTTAGCTGGCATGATCTGCCTTTTACAAATCCAGACTGGCTTGGGTTCAGAGGTTTTAAATTAACTATTTGAATGTTTATTGGCCAGTAAATATTCCTGCTCCACAGCTTCACAGATAACCATGAGGCTAATATGTCTCTAGTTTCAGGGTTTGCTGGGGAGCTACCATAGTATAATTAGAACCACTACAGCTGCTCTACAGGCCTTGGGGGCATAACCTATGAAAAAGGCAAACTGAAGAGGTTGAAAAGGCCAAGGCTAAGGGTTGTTTGGCACTTGGTAGCAAAAAGCTAGAAACATGGAATAAGTCGAGTTCATAAATTTGGTTGTGGACAGTGCAGATATACCCTGGTTCAAAGTTGCTGTGAGAGGGGTAGGTTTGGTAGGAGTTGGTACAGTTGTGTAGAGGTCAAGAAATTAGTGTTGAATTTGACTGCAAAAGCATTAGCAATAGTTTAGGGATTTGAATAGGAGGCGCCAGAAAAAAAATAATTTCAGTATAATTTTTATAGTGTAAATGAAAAATGCCTTGTGGTTATATTTACATTAGTACTGACAGACAATCACAACCAGCCTTACACTCTCCGATTGTATGCTTGAGAGTTTTGCTCATTACGTTTTAGCAAATATCCAGAAGTTTTCATTCTGTTGTAAAGCTTATACATATGCAAATTCCACCATATGGGTTTATTCTCAATTTCCCATTATATCATGGTGGATGAACAATCTCCATGATGCATCTGTTCATAAAGGAATAGAATTCAAGGAACATGCAATGGTATCACGTATATTGCCTGGAGAGTTGCACAATTTATACTTGTCAAGGGCAAGGAATAGTAGGTTTGTTTTGGAGCAATACCAAAATATTGTGTGTGTGTGTGTGTGTGTGTGTGTGTGTGTGTGTGTGTGTGTGTGTGTGTGTGTGTGTGTGTGTGTGTGTGTGTCAAAGTATGCCTTAAAGGAGACTACTGCAATCTGGATGACTTTGACAAATGGAGGTAGAGGCAATAGCAGTGGCACAAGATGGCCAACAATTGCTAAGGAGAAGGTAACTATCACCCATAGTAGGATGGGGAACTATCTGACTGAAGGAAATAGCATTAAGACAATGGAGTAATCTCCAAGCATTGCTGATAGTTGTACAGGAATGTCAGTTAATGGTCCATTAGTTAAATTCATCCATATTAGATTAAATGTACAGCTTTTTTTATTTTAGTTAATCTGTGTGCTAATAGAGAGACATAGTTGAAATATAGTACATAATGATACAGTATGTTAGTTTCTTGAGAGACACTTGAACCTTTACAAGCTCCGTTGTAGTACTTAGCATGATCTGAAAAAGCATAATGCTATTCCTAATAATAATGGATGTGCTTCCATTACCAGCAGCCAAATTAAGCCACCTCAGTCTATGGAATATTACTGTGTGACCACTTTGTAGAAACTATACCACCTTTCATCCTTAAGCAAAACAAAGATATCTTAATGTTCTTCTTGTGCACCCTCCCCTCTTTAGAAATCTCATTTCAATGACCCCTGTTCACCTTAAGCACCAGGGAGCATTTTTCAGTCCTAGATCATTTCACTACAGGTTAAGAGGTTCCTGGTTCATAACAGTGTTAGTCTTCCATATGTATTGGTTAATGTAGACACAGTTCTCAATGGTCTCCATGGCCATAAGCTTAGAAAGAACCTATGAACCTTTGAAGTCCTATGTCACACATCGAACAACATAGTTCCTTTTTAACAAATAAGGGTGTGTACTTCTACCAGAAGGATGGAGGACATTGCATAGCCCACTGATAAAAAAGTCCAGAAGCTTTGTAGACTATAACTTAGCAATAGCAGGTGATTTGTTTTACCTTATGCAGCCTTAATTCCCTTGGTCAGGATACATGTTAGACAGGGTGTTCAGTGCAGATACCCTTTCACCATGGTTGCTTACTCCACATACAGTTGCCAACTATTCATACTGCTACCAGCACATCCATAAGTCCTGATCAACAGGGTGTCCCTGTTATGGGAAAATGCTACAGTGTCTTCTGAGGAAGGAAAGCTGGCGTCTGTCATTCCACACCCAGTAAACCATTGTATACATGGGCCAGTTGTTTGAACTGGGGTCATAAAAACAGTAGAATCTGGGATCTCTCACTACACCACTTGACTGGCCTGTTAGACAGCAATTTGTCTTCTGCATGTATTTAAATATAACTCGATTTGTGGGGTAGACTTTTTATATTCCTCAAAATATCCCAGAGTGCATGATGAATTGTGTCAGAAAATTGCTATTGGATTAGAAGGCAACTAGACAAAAGCTGCATGATAACGCATATTAAACCTGTAAAGCATAATTCACCTCCATGAAAATGATGACTTCTGTAAACAGCAAATACTGAGAAGGTTCTGGACAGGTAACCTATGGCATATCTTAAGTGGCACAGTAATTATAAACACCCCTTCACCCTGTGCTTCAATATGCCCAAGCATAGAAATTATCTGGCCAAAACAATTTCTGCAACTTTTTATTTTTAAAATATACTGTGAGCTTTTACTAACTTAACATTCCAGTCTGTTGAATTTTGCTTGTATTAAAGTTAAGGCCGCTGGTTCTTAGAACTAACTTTTCTCTTATTACAGTGCATAACACTGTTCTGGTAGGACAGTTTGACAGTGTGGTTCACAGAGCTTCTCAAAAAGTTGTGTTAATTAGTCTTCCCCTGCTGTCTTATGCAGTTATATGAAATCCCACACAGTATCTGGCAAACAGTTTTTAAGTCATGCTTCTTGTCCTAAGGGTTCTTATGTTCTAAATGATAAAAAAAAAAGTCCTATTACCTGGAGTAATTTGCCCTAATACACTGTCATTTGTTTCAGTTTCTCTGATATGCTGGTCAAAGCTACTGAATGTGTCTACGCCCCCCTTCCCCCATCAGTCTTCTGATACAAGATGGAAGCCCTTAAGCTATTTGAAAGGTTCAGCTCACCCTCCGTCTTAATTTAAACTGACAGAAGACTCTTCCTTTGCCTTGTACTCTATCAACTAAGGTGAAAGCTGCCAACTGTTTAACATGCATTCTGTACAGGTGAAGGTATTACCGTACCAACTGAGAGACTACCTGCCTGAGAGAAATATTGACTTAAGTTTTTTTTCTAGAATGTATTAACTCACAGTGATGGCTGTTCTCTGTGAGCTGTCTTCTTCTGCCAGTAACAGCCAAATTTAAGATACACTGTCAAGCAGGCAAAGGAGACATGGCTGTCATTTAGAGGTTTATCAGTTAAAGATCTTTATGCTTTATGTGTCGGATAGAAAGCAGAGCCTCACATCAACTAAGTCATTTGTCTCATGTTTGTATACATAGCTGCTATGCTGTCTCTGCAACATGAAAATAATATCCAGTTATACTTTATAATTATGCAGAAAATATAAATATTTACAAGAACCAGATTTCCAAATTAAACACATTTTTATCTTTATCTGAGCTGGGCTATTTCTCCATTTTCTCAAATCTTGTGATGATTCAGTCTTCACTCCAAATATTTGATCTCACCCTCTGAGACATACATTGCAGGATATTTTTGTCCAAACCTCATCCAGTTTCAAAAGGTCATACCAATAAACCAGCTATAAGGATGCAAGCCTTTTCTAGGAGCAGAGCAGCACAGTGCTTTGTGGAATGTTCTCCATCTCAAAGCACCAGGTTCTAGGGTTCTGTCCTGATCTCCGGTCATCATTTACAAGGAATCTGCATGTTATGTTCTTGCATTTATGTCTTTTCTCAAAGAGCTTATTCTCTCTGTGCCTGTCTGACTTCTCTCTCAATAAACTGGAATCTTCTCAAAAACATTTTAGTTGAATTTATATGTACAGCACAAGTCATTGCTGAAGAAGCTCCAGGGACTGAGCCATGTACCCAGTACACAACCAGATAGATAAGTAAAGAAATACAAGGAGCAATGAAGTTTCCACAGACACACTTTCAGCAGATGCACAATTTCAGTTGCCACTAATATCCAGAAACTGAAATGCAATTGTGCATAACTAGTATGCATTGCTTTGACACTGTTTAACTGTTGGGTTTCAAGAATTAAATCAGACCAGAATACAACCATTAAAAGACTATCTCAAAGTCTGACAAGTGCAATGGTTTCAAACAGTTGTATCTATCTATCTGTGAAAATAAATGTTTTTCTAGAAGGAGCATAGCCCCCACCACTTACTCTTATTATCCAGTAGGCCCAGTAATAGTAAAATATTTAATTGTGTTTCAAAAAAGGAAACATGCATTATTGCTTCTTGTCCCACAGCTTACAAGGTTAGGGTCTGTCATGTGGTCTGTGGAATGAAGTGCCCCCCACCCCCTCGAGCAGAGAGCACAGATTTCTAGTAGTAAACTTAGTCTTGTGTGACCGACATTTTAAAAATAGAAATGTTATTCACATTGTTCTCTGATCAGAAGGAAGATGATTACTAATGAGCTACGTTGAATTCTGCAGTCAGCCTAAACTATCCACTTAACTCTACACCAGCTGCAGTTTAATCAAAGTGCTTGCATGTGGCCATCTCTTCAATGCTCTCTATACTCATTTAAGTGTATTTTCTACTTTGCTGCATAGCATACACTTTCCAGAGCTGGAATAGTGTTGTACTGCTGCAGTGAACATCCATGTAAAAGGATTTCTGACCTGTGCTACAGAATATCAGATCAAATTATCTGCTTAGAAAATAGTCCTCACCACAGCAGACAACAGTCATTAGGCAGTCCCTGATACACATGCATCTAACAAAAATGGTGTGAGTTTTGGGGAGGTGGAGAGATGACCTATTTAAAATAAGTGTGCATTTATGTAGAAAAGGACAGCTCAGCTTATCGCACTCCAGCAGTTGGCAACTGTCAGTTGCAGGAAGTATTGGAGAACTCGATGCTTGTCTGAAAAGCATTATAAACAAATCTGAATATTTGCTTTAATGACAGTGTAAAATACTGCCATTGCCTTGCTGTTTGTTACTTCTGAGAGAAGAAATGAGTGACATGTTTTATAGTGTATGACAGATGACCATGGGAACTGTGATAGAACGGGTCTGCAGCAGCTGTGATTATCTGAGACACGTACTCCGAATGCTGTAAGCAGTCAGTAACATGGTACTCCCCCTACCTCAAGCATTCTTTGGACCACCTGTCACCTCACAATGAAGTAGTGTATGCAGTATACAACAGAATTTCTTTCTGTGTAGGTGTACATCAGCACAACTTTAGCTGAATGCTTCCAGTGTCACTGGAGTACAAATGAATGGCTGTTCAGGAAAGAGGAATCATGACCACAAACTCTGAACTAAATTGGAACTTTCTGCATATGGGTTTACAGCAGCTAATATATATTGTCTTTAGGAATGGCAGGCAGATTTCAATGGTTGCATATTACTTACATGAAGACAGCTGGAATTTGGTGTTCCAAATAGCCTTAACCAGTCTTCAATGGCTGATAAATTATAAAGCATATTTCTAGTCTCAGTCATTTTGTAAAATAGCAGACATAAGTTCTTGAAAGGTATTCTTCATATACTACTGTAGACACAGGGATGTAATGATATCCACCCAACATTTTGAAAGCAAGTCTAAAGCTTGCAGACACCACAGGGAAAATTGGACAGAAGTTAAACAGCCCTCAGCTGATAAATAGCAGAATGGTAGGCTGTGAAAATGATCAAGAACATTACTGTAGTCTTATAAACTGGTCAGGCATATTTTTATCAACTACAGTAGTCATAGATAGCAATTGGACGCGCAATGGTGCAGCAGTAGTGTTGTTGCCTCACATCAGGAGGTTCTCTGGTTCGATTATCGGCTGGGGTTCCTTCTGTGTGGAGTCTGCATGTCCTCCCTGCGTTCATGTGGGTTTCCTCTGGGTGCTCCACTTTCCTCCCACGTTACAAAGACATGTGTCTGGAGCATTTCTCTTCGGGTCTCCGCTGAAAATTGTCTTTGTTCCAAGTCGGACTTTCCCAGTTAACAAAATGATAAATTAAATTAAAAAAAATAAATTAATAAAGAGTTGAAAGAATTTATCTGGGAGGGGAAGATGGCAAGAGTCAAGTGGGATAAGCTTGTTTTTTCCAATAGAACAGGGTGGATTGGGATTACCAGAGTTGAAGCAATATTTCAGAGCAACACAGTTAAGGCTACTATATATAGCACAAACAGAAAACTATAATTCTAAGTGGAAAGAAATGATGATGAAACAGGAAGCAGGAAGGAAGCTCAAGTAACAGGGAGAGACTGTAATTTTGAATGCAGACCTTTAAGGAAAATAGCAATAATCATACAGAATATTATATTCATAAAGTAGTAAAACGTCTTCTAAGAACTAAGCCAACATGGGACTGGAGAAAGGAGATTCTACCAATAGGGATGACTGCAATTAGGGATACAGAGAATAGGCAAGAAGGGGCAGGAATATATTGGAGAATACTGGCAAAGGAACCAAAGTATTGGGAGCAAATAATTAGAGAGGGAAAAGTAATAGAATGGGAAGATGTCAAAAACTTATTTCGACTGTAGGCTAAAAATTGTCTTCCATATCAAGGATTGATATCACAGAATAGGTAAAGAGAAAGAAATACGGGGTCCTAAATGACAGATCAGCACCGGCAGAGTTTTTAGTAGAATTTAGAACAGAAGATGCCATTAAGAGCAATTAGTAGAGCATATAGAATATTGCATGATAACTATGAGAATTAATCAGAGGAGGTTAGGAAGGATTGGGAAGAGAAATTAGATGAGCAATTCACAAAGAAACAATGGGGGGATATATGTATGTCTCACAAATATGCAACAAAATCTAGATGATTTTGGATATTTGCTTCAAAGTGCTTACATAGCTATTTTTGTACTCCAAGCAGACATCAAAGAATTTTTCCTCAGGTAGACAGAAAATTGTGGAAGTGTGATGGGGCAGAAAGAGGCAACTGGGAACATATTTTTTGAGACTGTAATGAGTTGGTAGACTTTAAAGATTCCCTGAAGACTGCTCTTTTGGAGATGGTGGGTGAGCAAGTTGGAGTGACTAGGGAAATTATTTTTTTGAGCTATGATAAAAACTTGGAATTGCATAGGCATAGTAAGGCCTTGCTGAGTCTAATTATGATGTCTGCAAAAAATGCTATTACTAGAAAATGGAAATCAAAGTCTAAACAAACGTTACTAGAAGTAGTGTAGATAGTAACAGAGTTAAAACAACTTGAACTGGGATCTTTAGATAAAGGTAGGAGCAAATTACATAGGAAAAAATGGGAACTGTAGGCTCAATACATGCAGAGGAGGAATGAGCTTTAAGAAGGCAGGATTTGAATGAGCTAAGTAATGGTTGACTAACAATGACTGGATATGTTAAAAGTGATGCATAATGTTTGCGGCTACAGTTGTGTTGGCACAGTTTGGAATGTATAATGTTTGCAACTGAGATTGTGTTGCTATGGTTTATTGTCATTTATATAAATATAACCTGGCCTATGTCATACACAATAATTTAATAAAGATGTTTCTTCTTTAAAAAGAAAGTGCGCTACTCTATTAAAGAGTCACAGAATTAGAAATGCTATAAAATAAATTCAAACTGATGTTACAATTCACGACATTCAGCTGGTAATATTGTTTTGAAACCAAATCATTACTTTACACACTATAACCTAATTCTGTGTTATGTACTTCTGGACTAGTTACCATATAATCTAACTTCAAGCATCACTCTAAACACTTCATCCATACATTTTCAGGATGTACTATAGTACTCTTGCCCCCAACCTCTTATTACTACAAACAGGCCTAGTTTTCCACCCTCTAGCAGTAAGGCTCAGCAATCTGCTCTTGGGTAATCTGATTACATTATGTATTTTATGGCAGTGAGCAAAGTGCCTTAAGTTTGCTGGCTGCTCATTGCCTCAACCTGCAACAAATGTAAACATTTAAGAAACATGGAGGTTAACCTGCATCAGCCCACTATCAATCTGTATCATAAAGCCACACCTTATCAATTGCAACACACCACTAGCTCCTTAAAAAATGCTATGGCTGTAAAAAAATATCAAAGCCTCATAGAACACCTTCTAAAGAGTCCAACCTACTATCTCTCCACTCACACATTTTGCAATTCTACATAGCTCACCCAAGAGTCTCCAAGAGAATGGGCCTAAGCCCTTAAGACCCATCAAGTCTGCTTCGACATAGAGTAATGTTATAGTTATAGGTGGCTCTAGAGTCTGGCATACATATTCCACACCCACCAAACTGGACAAGCATAGGGCAACTATAAGATGATTATTCAGGGTGTCAAAGGGACCCTAAGGGTCTTAAATGAGATGCATGAATGTGACCAAGTGGTGGCCCGTGGGATTGTGAATGACTTGAAGTGCTTTACTCCGAGGGATATGAGGGACATTATTTTACCTGCTGTGCATATTTTAATGAGAGGAAAGGCACTGGTCTTTAGCAGTATCTTGCCTTCACTCAGAATGATGCCTAAATACCAAGACAGGATATTCTCTTCAGCAATTAATTGAGCAGTTGGTGTCATACTAAGGGAAATACAGCATGTGTCATCCTGGGATGAAATGATAGTCAAATCCAGTTTCAACATGGTAGCTTACACCTCATACCAGGATTTTCATATATCTGGCTAAAGTCTTTGCCTAAAAAAAAGGCACTTTGTGGGTAGCAAAGTCCCCTAATGGACATTCTGACACATCAAATAAACATGGACAAAATCACAGGGGTACTATTCAGTGCTAGAAGTCAAAAGAGTAAGATACCAGAACCTGCACTCCTGAACTTAAGCATATTCATACTTACATAGTTTATAAAACACAGTTTCAATGCAATGATAGCACCTCCTGTTTGGCACCTACCATACCTTCAGGCACTTGAGTAATTGGAGGATACAAGCATTTGCATTTGTCAGAACTATCAGTTCCTTAAGTCAGATTACCCATGACTAACAGAGCCCCAGAAAATTCAACTCACCATTAAAAGTTGCAAGTATTACTTCATCACTAGCTGGAGATTCCCATTAACACCCTCCAAAGATCATAGAAATTACCTTAACATCACTGACAGCATCAAAGATCAAACCTATTACCTGCTTGCTAGAGGACTTCAATTACCAAAACATTGAATGTCACACTTACAACTCTAAACATGGGCATGCTCAGCATTTCCTACATTTTGAGAATATTGCTAAACTACAGCCTGCTGTAAACTGAAAAAATGAAAACTTCTTGTGTATAAGCTCCCTGCAGCTGGCCAGCTGTTGTTACCAGCTCCTTTCCACATTCACTCTTTCTGCCAGACTTCCAGAGGTTCTTCCCCATCCACATTCAGGGCCAGTGAGGAATCTGATTATGCAAGTATAGAATCAGATTGCTTCCAAGTAGTGATTGTCCTCTAAGTCATTCATCACCCCTTCAGAAGCTTTGAGAGTTCAGTTATCACTGTATTCAAAAGGTATATGCGCACTTCCATGTATAAGCAACTCAGCCATGCCAGACTCTGCTTAGTGTGGAGTTCATCAGGCTTTCATGCTATTATTGCAACAGGACAGGCTTTCTGTACCCCCTCCCTGGCATTTGTGAGCTTGTACCAACCAGTGACTCCCATACTCCCCGTCTCAGTCCCTATAGTGCCCATGACACTAGTCAAATATAGAACATCTGGGGCTTGGTCAGGGCTTTATCCCACTGTGGCACAGGACCATAGAGGCTCTACCATCCTTGACCCAGTTCTTTCCAACTTAGTCCTTGCCTTACTCCACTCCAGACCTCTCAACTGTCCCTATTTTGCAGGGATACCCTGGACGTTTTGTTCCATTCCTCCTAAAGTTGGAAATCATTTTGAGATTTTTAAGATAATAGTGACAACATTTAATATGTGTCCCTAACTTGGGACCTTTTCCTTAGCTATTGTTTTAATTTGTTCCAAATTCTGTTGGTAAAAGTTGAGAGCTTGTGTCCACTCTACATCTCCTCATAACCAGTTCCATCTGATACAAGACAGCCATCTTCTCTGTCATGCTTTGTAATACCCACCACACCACCAAACGAAACCATGTTTAGGGACCTTCCCAAAACAAAATGACTTCAGCCTAGGCAAATAACCCTTCAGTCCCTAACAAATGTACCCAAATTATTGAGCTGATGCATTCACCCCTGACTGTTACCAGCACCTAAACAGCTCACAGCAAAGATAGTAACCATTCAGCTTAAATATAATGGTTAACTCACAAATAAACTTTTCTGGTGTATCACTTGTATTAAACTGTATAACCAAATTAGGAAAATAATGAAAAGCTTCAAGAAATCTCAACTCCACTCCTTTAACCTACCTCAAGACTACAATGAAACATGCCAGCAAGGAAATTAAGAGCACTACATGACAAATGTAAAGCACAGTATGAGCTTAAGGTCACTTCACATTTCAAAGGAAACTACATTTTTTTTCAGTAATGTCAAGAAATAAATGAAGAATGCCCAACAATGCCCAATGATTATCCATGTCACACATTCCAGTCACAAGGATATAGCCAATATATTAGCAAATAAATTTAGTGCTAACCTCTCCAGACCTGCCCACACTACTGTCCCCACTATTCCTGAAAACATAGTCTCCCTTGAAATCACTTTGGAACAACTCTTACCACCATTGCCAAAGGCTAAAAATAATACTTGCATGGGACCAGACAGACTAGGCTGCATTCTCATAAATGAAAAATATGCATTACGTAAGCTTCTTTTCAAGCTTCTCAGCCACTGCACAGGATTTTTCCCCAATGCCTGAAAAACAGTCACAGTCAGGAAATAGAATACCATCTGAAGTAATCAAAAAGAAACAGTCACTGAAATAGTTAATACTCTGAAACATTAAAATCGGTGTGTTATACATTCAGAAAATATAGATGCAAATGAGAATGAGCCCTTGAGCATATTAAGAACAATAACAAAAAGGAAAACTCATACCTAGTTCAAAAGTCAATGATAACTTGATAGAAGTGAAAAAGATGGCAATGCTGTAGATGGGAAAGAGGAAAGAAAGGAAGTAGGATGGAAATGAGGATGATGTAATAGTATAAAGAGAAATGATAAATTTAAACACAGATGAACTAAAAGTCATTAATGTGAAATGTAATACTGAGACTGATTGATATTGATACAATATTACCTGTATTAATGGAGAACACCATACTGGAAAAAGAAAATCCTTACTATATTCGGTTCACTCTTGCAACAGCAATCTATAACACAAGCATATCTAAATAAGGAAGACATTACATTAACTTGTTTAAGGGGGATTTTAAACTTGTGGAACTAATATGAGATATGTTTAGATTTAATCATTTGTTTGTAAAGGCAAGGATCAGTGACTTAGTATACCTATATGCATACGAAAGCTGTGGCTACTGAAATACGTTTTTGTCAAAAACTACAATTAATCCAGCATTCTTGTGAAATTCATCCCTTTCCCAAATTTTCTGATTACGTTGTAACTGAAGCTAGCCTACTTAATACCTACCTTCAAAGACAAGGTTATACAAAAGGTTTCAGGGTGTTGACACTAAAGGATGAAATGATAGTTTATTATGATATTTTTGCTAAAGATAATTTGGTGAAAAATGTAATCAATATTTGACAAAGTCACCAAGAAAGCATTTCTTTAAACATTGCAGAAAAAGAAATTCAGACAAACTTACTAGAACTATTAAGTGTTATTATAGTAATGTTCAGACAAACTTAATAGAACTATTAAGTGTTATTATAGTAATGTTCTACGCATAAAAAGAATAATGATAAACCAACTAAGATTATTGATCAGGGCTAACATAATAGCAATCAGTCTCATTGGATACACACATTTAACACTATATACTAGGTATACTTGGTTTAGAAATGGAAGAGTAGGAAAGGATAATTAATTCTAATCATAAATGTGAATCAAGTTATGCAGAATATCAAGGAAATGTAGACACAATTATGTTGGGAATATTGACAAAATGTAGTTAAAGCTAGGGACTGTGGATTACTTGTTGCATGTAGGAGTCCAAATATGAATATGGAAGAGCCTCAAGATTTTCTAGAAAAGTTTGAAGATCTAATGTATGATCTAATAACTTTTGGAAATATTTTAACTAGCCTAAAATTAACTGAAGAAAATATTACTATAATCAATAACCACCCAATTTTTTTGTATATCCTGGCTGGAAGTAAATTTACTCAAATACACCTACAAGAGCTCATAACATTTCAGATATTTTGTTAGCAAATTAAGAAGGGTTTGTAGTGTATATGTATGTATATATATATATATATATATATATATATATATATATATATATATGTGTGTGTGTGTGTGCGCGTGTGTGTATGTATATATGTATATATAGATAGATATAGATGGAGACACACACACACACACACACACACACATATATATATA
Source organism: Protopterus annectens (assembly GCF_019279795.1). NCBI lineage: Eukaryota > Metazoa > Chordata > Ceratodontiformes > Protopteridae > Protopterus > Protopterus annectens. Next base: position 284,734,031 of record NC_056739.1, read on the forward strand.
TATATATATATATATATATATATATATATATGTATACATACACACACACACACACACACACATGCACACACCTTTGTTGAATCTCTTCTGACCTATGCAACTTGTATAAAAGTAATCAAACCATGTTAACAAGTTTATATTTACAAACATTATGATTCACATTTATTGCTATATATCATACATCATATAAGATAAGCAACATTACAAATTATTCAATTCCTGCCTTCTCTTAAACATTATTCCTCCTCCAAGACATTTTTCTGCATGTATAGTTCCCAAAAGTTCCATTTTTTTCTATAATTTACTCCTACCCTTTTCTGAAGGTCCTACTTCCTGTTCTTTTATCTATGTTACAATATTTAGTACTTTAATTGTAGTCGGTTTGTATTTTGATTTCCATTTTCTAGTAATTGCTTTTTTGCCAAGCCCCCAGAATTAAAATTATCAAGGCCGTACTATGTCTAGTCAATTCAGATCCTGTACCAGCTCAAAAAATCATGTCTTTAGTTACACTCATTTGCTCACCCAGTATTCCTGACAGAGTACTCTGTTGGTTAGTTATGTTCTTATTATACTTTCTGCTACTTTATGGATAGCATATTCTGTATGACTGTTATTATTATCCTTAAAGATCTGCATCCAGAACTCCATTTGTTTCCTTATTCCTTGAATTACCCCCCCTGCATCATTATCCCTTCCCACTACGAACTGTAGCTTTCTGCTTGTGTTATGAGCATTAACTGTGTAGCTCTAAAATATCTATTCAAATCAGGTAATCCTAAACCTCCTTGTTCTTTAGAGAAGATCAACTTATCCCACTTGAATCTTATCTTCTTCGCCTCCCAACTAAAATCCTTCAGCTTTTTATTACTATCCACAACAATGTCTCCACTGGTTGATAAAAATATGCCTGACCTGAGTATTAAACTGAAGGGACTAAACATTTTTACTACTGGTATCTTACTATCCATGTTTATAGGAAAGATCTTCCAGTTTCTCAGTTTTTGTATTATCTTTTGTTAGGTCTTTTCCCACATATCCTTAACTGCCATAACTGAATCTCTTTTTAATTCATACTCTTAAATACTTCATTTCATCATGTCTCCATAAATAAGGATATTGCTGAACCAATTCATATGTGGATACACAGTTTGCCAGTAGCCTTTGTTTTATCTTCATTAATTTTGCATCCTGAAAAAAAATTGTCTCAAAATATTCCATATCACTGAGATAGGTTCTATATTAGAACATTGAAATTTCAGAACTTCGAATGTTCTAATATCGACCCCTAGTAACCGAAAACTGATAACATCGAAAGTTCAGAACAGCAAATTTTTTCCTAGGGAAAAAAATTGCTGTTCCAAAACACATACACACAACACAAACACACCAAACAAACAGCAATCCACACACATACACCTAAAATCCTACATCTAACCCTACACTAAACTATACATACACCATTATCTACCTACTTACCTTAACCCAAACCCTAACCCTAAGGTCTGTCACTATCACACACACACCTCACCCGCACCCTAACCCAAACTGACCTACCCCGCCCTTACCCTCACGTCCACACATTCGCACACTTACCTGACCCCGCGCCCTAAGCCTAACTCACCTAACCCACCCTAACTCTCACGTCCACACAATCGCACACTTACCTGAACCCAACCCGTAACTTTCCACCACAGTGCTGAAAATAGCAAAGCGACATGAACGGACAACCGAATTCTTTCCCTAGGAAAGAATTTGGTTTTCTGACACTTCGCTATTTTCAGCTTTCGCTTATTAGGGGTTGACTTTAAAACATTTGAAGTTCTGAAACTTCGATGTTCTAATCTAGACCCCTGAGATGTCCTTTCCTGGTTAAATCAGGTACAAAACATAATCATCTGCAAATAAAGCCAACTTCTCTTGACCACCATACCAATTAAGCCCCTTATTTTCTTCAAATGGTTCTAAATATAATGCAAAAAAAGGAGAAAAGGGAAAAGAGGACACCCATGCCTTGTTTCTCTGTTCATTGGCATCTCAGAGAATAACCTTCTGACTTTGATTTTTTCCCTCAGATCACTCATATAAGTTTCTAATTAATGTTATTATTGTATTAGGAAATGTAAATGCTTCCATTGCACTGCTCAAAATCCCAGATTACTCTGTTGAATGCCTTCTCTGCATCACGACTCACCAATAACAGCAGTATATTCATACATTTTTTTGTCCTTCTGAATCATCATTGTTTTATTAATGTTGTTAAATGTTTGCCTCCCCTTTAGAAAACCAGAGCAGTCCATATCTATCAACTTTGGCATCGCCTTTGCCATTCTTTCAGCAATTATAGGCAAACATTTTATAACCATGGTTTAAATTGAAATGGGCCTCCATGAAACTGGATCAGATAGGTCTTTACTGCCTTTAGGTAGTATAGCTACCACAGCTTTTTACCAGGATTTTGATGCTGCCTCCTTTTAAAGTATTGCTGAACAAAACATTCCAGATCTTTGTCACTTTTCTCCTAGTTTCCAGACTTCCACCAGAATACCAACTATTTCTGGAGACTGTCCTGCAGACTGGTTAATCTTCACCATTTTATCTCATCTCCTCCTATACTTATTGTTAGTGATTTCTTGTTTAAAAAAATCTTTATTAAATTGCCACTTATGACATAGGTAATCATACATTTATATAAATGAAAACAAACCATACTAACAGATTTTCAGTTGCAAACATCATGCATCACTTTTAATCTACCCAGTTATTGTCAGTCAAACATTGCAAAGTTCATTCAATTCCTGCTTTCCCTTAAACCTCATTCCTCCTCTAAAATATTTTCCTGCATGCATTGTTCCCATAATTCCATTTTTTTTCTATGTAATATGCTCATAGCCTTTTCTAAATATCCCACTTCCAGTTGTTTTATCTCTGTTACTATTTTCACTGTTTCTAGTACAGTTGGCTTAGACTTTGATTTCCATTTTCAAATAATTTATTTTTTTTGGAAGCCACCATAACTGAACTTAGCAAGGTCTTACTATGTCTAGGCAAATCCAATTCTGTATCATAACTAGAAAAAATATTTCTTTAATTACACCAATTTGCTCACAAAGTATTTCTGTTAGGAGTCTGCAATGATTTTTTAAAGTCTATCAATTCATTACACTCGCAAAAATATGTTCACAATTATCTCTTTCTTCCCCATCACACATCCATCATTTGCAATCTACCAGAGGAAACATTTGGAGTCTGCTTGGGGTATAAAAATACTCATGCAAACTCTTGCAAGCAAAGATCCTAAATCTTCCAAACTTTGTTGCATATTTGGGAACCATACATAGAAACCCCCATTATTTTCTTTGTGAACTGTTAGTTGCTGAGCCTCATCTACCTCTAACCTTTGCATACTTAAGTCTTCCAGAAATATTTCCATTTGTGCTTTTTCTTGATTTCCCCACTTCTCAACTTTATACAAATTTTCAGAAAATTTCTACACTCTCTTTAGTCCCTCTACAGGATCTCCTATTTTTCTTGTTAATGCACCTTGGCAACAACCCTCTGTCTTTGTTGCCCAAGACTTTGTGGGAAAAGTTTTTGTGCTCTGGAGATATCAAAAAAAACTAACAGTTGCTTAACAGCAATCTTTCTAAACTCATGCATATTATCAATGTACTCCCTTATTTTCTGTTTGGCACTCTGTAATTACATCTCTTCTTTTTCTTTGAGATCCCCCTTATTTAGTCATAATTTAACCTTTATCAGCCCTTCTAAATAATTCATATTATTTCTTAATCAAATCTCTTTTTTTATTTATGTCCTATTTTTAAACTCCACTTTCGTTTTCTCCCACTTACTAGCTATAACTTCTGGTGTACTTTCTATCCTCCCTAATAACTCCTGGATAATTTTCACTACCCATTCCTTAAAGTCCTCTCTTTTTAACAGGTAGATAAGAAAGCACCAGTGTCTCGTCTTTACTCTGACACCTCGTATTGTTATCTTAGAAATTATTGTTGCATGATCTAACATAGTTACTGGATGTTTATCAAAGTTTTCAATTAAATGCACATGTTCTTGTGAAATATAATTTGTCAAATCTAGCCCAGTTATTGGACCTTTGGGAATAACATGTAAATTGTCTTAGAGTTCCTATTCCTTAATTCATGTCTTTCACATCAGATATTTTTATAAATTTCTTTAGAAATCTACCTTCTTATATTTTCCTTTCTGTGTCCTCAGATACATCCTGATGATTGGAAATCAAATTCCAATCTCCACCTAGAAGTAATATTCCCTGTTGAAAGCTGATTTTTCTTCCAATTTTTTTTTATCCTCCAAAACAGTAGTTTTAAGTGAAATATAAATGCATGCCAGAATAATCCTCAATCCTTGCCAGTAGTTCTTTACTACAATAAATTGATCATTATCTTTTTTCCTTCTTCTATCACTACTGGTACACCGCTAGAAATTAATTTAAGTACTTTTCCTTTCCATTGCGGCTGATATTCAAAAGAATATCTATCGTAAAATCCTTTCTTTATCAAATTCACATGCTCATTTTTTTCTAAATGTCTCCCATAGTACTGCTATTTGCAATACTTATTTATTAATATAATTAAGTTTTCTTTCTTTTTTATCTATACCTGTTGGACCATTCACATCCTAAGATAATATAGAATGTGTTACTATTATGGTAAGACATCATTATTCCCACCTATTACATAAGGCAGCTATTTTAAATGTCTGTTTACAGCTTTTGTGATACATGCACCCATTAATGTTTGCCAGGTTAATCCATTATGCGTTTATTCTTATCAGTATTAAAACCTATGTCACATTTTATGAGACTTTTTGTTTAAATAAAAACCCTCAAAAAATAAACATCCTCAGAACTCCACATAATCTGTTAACTTAATACACACACACATAACTATGTACATCTTTAAATAATGAAGTTTAACCCTCCTAACAAGAACGTTTGTGCCAAATAGAGACCTGTTAACACAGGCCCTACTTAGCATAAAAATTAGGTTATCCATGCTAAGACACATGTTATTGCCTGTGCTTCTACTTATACTAATTGGTGTCTGCTCTTTTTTATCTTCACCACCCACAATAGATGTGAAAACTACTTGCATACTTTCAGAAATAATTAACTTTTACCCTAAAAAATATTCTGCCTTTTACTGCCCTATTATCACTTTGCCTCTATGAAAATGTAAGCACAAAAACAAAAAAGTAGTCCTCTGCTGCACCCTCATAAAGAAGCTGAAATATGTGTTGCTAAAAGAAAGCTTGTTATTATATTTGGTGTTTCTATATTAACTTGTTCCCACTTAAAATTTGCTATTAGATTAAGTCAAGGGTCTTAATACAGAAATTCACCTATGCAAAAGTAAGAGAAAACATATCAGCTCTACATACATTATGATCTGTGTACTTTGACCCCCTTCAATAACCCAAGATTACAGCATATTAATTTAAACACACTTTTATGTAGCTTTTCTTTTCTTATTGCACTATAACACCTACATTTCTGAATATCAAAAATAAATAGAGATGAGGAAGAAGGCATCTGTTTACTTTAATAAACATCAAATACATGAACAAAAATACCTTACTGTAAAACATACAGTTTGTATTGTCCAACGTGTCGTAGAAAAGAAAATGTTTCACTTAGTTACCCTTTTCCTTCCTCCTCCCCTTAGAGTCCATCCAAACATTAATGACATGAAATGATGTAAATGCTTTACAATTCCTCAGAAGTTTAACAAAGTCAGCAAAAAAGGACACTCATTCTTATACAGCCGTATTCCACAAGTGCAATTGATGCTTTGCAGTCTCACATTTATTCACTAATTTCCATGTTGCTAGTCTTCTTCCTGTTCATCTTCATCACGCAACTCCTGATTTAAGTTCAGTTCTGTAGTACTCCTGATTCTTCTGATCAAGTCCTGAACTCTTCTCTCTCTCTCTCTCTCTCTCTCTCTCAAGCATTTTCCTTTGGAACAGTGGAAACAATTTCACTGGCAAAGTCTCTCTGTGTGCTTTATTATCAGAAAAGTAAGAAGCAAAGTCCCTTCTGTTTGATGGCTGATTTTTGATTTGTCAAACTTCTGAATTTCCTCCTTAGCCTGTTTTACATAAAAAAATGACTTTGATCCTCAGGAAAAAGTGTTCAGAAGATATCTGGATACAACAGCTTAAGTCTCACACCTTCCTCTTGGCCTTCCCTAATTACTGGATTAAATTTGTTTCTCTTCTGCCTGGTGCATAGTGAATAATCATTTTCCACAAACTATTTTCTCTAAGTTTTAATGTTCTGCCCTTTTGCTACAAGGTAAACAGATAAGGATGAGCAATGACTGCATAGGGTCTTAGGTACAAAAGCCTGGCAGATAGAACACTGTGTATGGTTGTGGGAAGTACCCAAAAAAAAGAGGCACTGGTCATGATGATCTTTATGGGGAATCTACCTCAAATACTGACATTTTCCTTTTCTGGATGACATAAAACCAATTGATATTACATAAAAAGATAAGAAGAAACCCCAAAGGGTACTTATATGAAAAAAATGGCTTTTTAGCCAGCACAGAAGAAAGGCGTTTAGACTGATGTTCAATGATGGTGTTCAGACTGGAAGCAAAGAAATTCTGAATGTGTACATCTGTATGTCACCTTTATGCCCTATGCCTTGTGTGGAGAGTATACATGTGACATGTAGTGCATGTAAATAAGGCTTTGGTATACGGGCCAGACATTGGCCTATCCTTGGCAGGTGATCCCTTACATAGGAATACTGAAACATTGATATGGAAGGACATCTAGAGAAACCACAGGATAAAAGGTATGTGCATCCAGAAGGGAAGAAAAAGGGAAATAGGGCAAGAAAGGAAAAGACTCCTCAACCAGCACTGTGTTCCCAACAGGAAAAAAAGAGAGAGAGAAAAGGGGGCAGGAGGGAGGGACTGAATGATGCAACATTGAAAAGTAGGACATCTACTGTTATAGTAATATTTTACAGAACTGTACTATGTCCTTATCACTGTTGCAATATTCATTACATGTGGAAGATTACCATTTCTACTGTAAGGGATAGAAATAGGAAGGCACAGAGGAACCCTCCAGAAACTCATGAAGGATAGCCCTGACAAACCGTGTCTCAGGTTTGTAAGTGACATCCAACTTATAATCTTCTTCTTTCGGTTGCTCCCATCAGGGTTCGCCACAGTGGATCATCTGTTTCCATTTCTCCTGATCTGCATCTTGCTCTGTCACACCAACCACTTGCATGTTCTCTCCCACCACATCCATAAACCTTATCTTAGGCCTTCCTCTTTTCCTGTTACCTGGCAGCTTCATCCTTAGCATCTTTTTCCCAATATACTCTGTATCCCTACTCAGCACATGTCCAAACCAACGTAATCTTGCCTCTCTGGCTTTGTCTCCAAACCTTCCAACCTGGGCTGAACCTCTAATATACTTTTTCCTAATCCTGTCCACCTCGTCACACCCAGTGCAAATCTTAACATCTTTTGCTCTGCCACGTCCAGCTCTGACTCCTGCCTTTTTGTCAGTGCCACTGTCTCCAACCCATATAACATAGTTGGTCTCACTACCCTCTTGCAGACCTTCCCTTTCACTCTTACTGGTACTTGTCTGTCACAAATCACTCCTGACACTCTTCTCCACCCACTCCATCCTGCCTATACTCTCTTCTTCACCTCTCTTCCACACTCACCATTACTCTGAACTGTTGATCCCAAGTATTTAAACTCATCCACCTTCACCACCTCTACTCCCTGCATCCTCACCATTCCTCTGTCCTCCCTCTTATTCACACACATATATTCTTAGTCCTGCTGACCTTCATTCCTCTTCACTCTAGAGCATATCTCCACCCAAGTTATAATACTTAGTAAAAGTGTAGACAGAGGACCAAGTAACAAGATCTAGAATGGGTCTAGAATCCAGGCCAATGAAGAAAGTTTCAGAAGAGGCTAATTGAACTGATGCAGAAAGCAGTTTACCATGAAAGGAATAACAAAAAGAAATGGCCTTAGAAATCCAGGAGGAGATGGTTTTCTTAGAAACTGGTAAACCTAATGTCCTTGTATCAAATGAAACAAAAAGCTGCTCAAATTTGCAGATAGCCTCTGCCTTATCCAAATATCTGAGCTGTCTATGTAAATCCAAGGTGTGAAGAACCTTCTAACTAGCACAATGTGAAGGACAAAAGGAAGGAAATTGGGTAGACTGAGGGACGACTCACTAACCACCTTGGGCATTAAAAACTTAAAAAGAGGGGACCTGCCATCACAGCCTGAAGTTTAGAAACTCTCTTGGCTTAAATAAGAGCTACCAACAAAATGATCTTCCAGGTACAATGTTTCAAGGAGAAAGAAGTGGGCTAGAAAGGTGCCCAAATTCATTTTTCAAGGACAAAATTAATCTCCCAAGAGGGAAGAATAGGTTTCTTGAGTATCTGAAATGAAGGACACCTTTAAGGAGTTGTCTGACCTCAAAGCAAAACACCAGTGATGGGTTCAAAGGCAGACAAGCACAGAATATGACAGGCCAGTATGGAGAAGTTCACACAAGTAAGAAAGAACCAAAGGGACCGCCACTAAGAAGGGATCTTGGTGATGCTTTGGACACCAAACAGAAAATCTCTTCCATTTAGCTATATAGGATTTTCTGGTAGTGGGTTTCCTGGCCTTCTCCAAAACCCTAAGCACATCCTCAGAAAAGTAGATCAAAACCGTATCACCCAAAGTTTGAATTCAATAGTGGACAAGTGAGGTGAGAAGATCCAACCGGTGAGGTAACTTGTGATGACTAACCCTAGCCAAGGTAAAGAAGGGGAAGCCAATGTTGTTTGGCCCAAAATTTAGGCACTAGCAAGATTCTGGGGGAGTCTTCTATGATCTTTTGCAAAACCCTGGGAAGCAGAGAAAGAGGAGGGTAAGCATATAAGAACATTTCTTTCCAAGTGTCTACTTTCCAAGTCAGAGGACTTTGAACTCTGGAATAGAAGTGAGGAAGTTGTTTGTTCACAGGGGAGGGAAAAAGATCTACTTGATGAATACCCCACCAATGTGCTATGCCCAGAAACACCACTCTGCAAAGTATGCATCCATGAGGTTGTGGTCTGAGGAGATGCAGACCACCTGAAGGGTTATCTGGTGGATACCAATGTCCAAGACCTAAAGGACTAGCCTGCAAGGAAGCAAAGATTTTTACCCTGCAGTTTGTTGATGTACCACTTGATAGTGGTACTGTCTGTAAAGACCTTTAGAGTGCCTGGAGATCAAAGAAAATGGAATGCCTGCAGAGCAAGAATGAGCACTCTCGTCTATGTTAATGTGGTCTGACCAGTAATGAAGAGGCCAGAGACCCTGAATCTTCAGATTGTTTGAAAAGGCTCTCCACCTGATTGGAAGTGTCTGTGAAAAGATCTTGAGTAGGTGTAGGAGTCTGAAGAAGCAGGCCTGGATTGTGAAAGATCTGCTGAATCCACTAATGAAACTAATTTGAGAGAGACAGTGTGACCAAGGAAGTGGAAATTCCAGAGGGTGGCAATGCTGGAGCCAAACCACCTTGAGGTACCATTGAAGCTTCCTTATATGAAGCTTGGCAAAGGGAACTATGTGAATGATGGATGCCATGAACACCAAGGCTCTGTGGAATTCCCTGGCAGGAATGAGAGAAAGGAGAAGCAGAGACTGGAAGTAGTTTTTCAGAGATAGAACCTTGGGAGATGGTAGAGAGGCCAACATAGTGATGGTTTGGATTCTGCAACCCAGAAAAATATGGTTTGATGAGGATTTAGAATTTATTTCTTGAGACTGATGGTGAGTCCTGGAATGCTCAAGAGAAGTATGATAAAGTGTTAACCCTGAAGAAGCCTGGATTGAGAGGGAGCCTGAAGAAGCAGGTCGTCCAGATATGGGAACACCTGCATTACTCAAAGCCTGCAAAAGGATATCACAGGGGCCAAACATTTTAGTGATTACCATTCAGCCATACAGTGACCAAAGAGCAAAGCAGAGAACTGAAAATGAGAGGAAGAAACAGAGAAACAAACATTTCCTGAAGAGAAGGTGAATGGGGATATAAAGATATGAGTCATTTGGGTCTAAATAGATAACAAATGCCTGTGGAAGCTAGAGGGGAAACAGAGTCTAATATGGACTCTTCAGAAAGGTGTTGAGAAAGGAGAGGTCTTGGATAGGTCTTCTCAACCCCTCTTGTCTAGGAACCAGAAAGGTCCTGGAGTAAAACCTTGTTCCTTTTTGGGTTTTGGAATGAGTTGGATGGTTCTATGATCCAATAGATCCTGTACAACCACAGAAATGTTTGGCAGTTGGTCTGCAGGAGGTCGAGTAAGACCTGAGGGTGGGGGTGGGGGAATTTTTACACCATAAAATAGCCGTAACAGATAATGGTAAATATCCAAGAGGCTGAAGTAATCTGTTGCCAAGCTGGGAGGGACAGGGAAAGCCTGAGAGAAAGGGGAACCTGACAGATGGGAGAGGTGAAAAATGTCAGATGGAGACAGATTTATTCTGAGAATTGATTCTTGATTCATAGATCTCTTAGTGGGTATATCAGAAAATGTGTTTTCCTTTAGAAAGCTGAGAAGGTTGTCTATGAACAAGAGCAGATTTATAAGGATAGTTTCTCTCAAATGTGAGTATAGGAGAGAAAAAATTTGTTTAGGGTGCTGCATAACTTTTCCTTTGTCTTGTAACATCTTAAATAGGTCAGCAGCAGTAGTGAAAATATTTTGGTTGTCCAAAGGACCATCTAGGATCTTGGCCTTATCATCAGGTAAGGCCCTGGAGGTGAAGCCAAGAATAACTCTTCATAACCGAAACTGAAGCAGCAGCTCTGCAAGATATATCAGCTGCATCATAACTACATTTGATAGAGTGATGGGTTACCTGCAAAGTGGAACTCAGTAAGTAAATGGCAGTTGTCTTGCTTTCATAATCAAGAAGGTCTGACAAGACTACCCCCACAGTTGAGACAAAAGGCCAAAAAGATATCTATTCATATAGGTCTGATAATTTATTTATTTATTTGTTTATTTGGCCATAGTGAGCCCATTTTCAGTGAAGGCCCGGAGAGAAAAGCTCCACAATGAAATATACAATACATCAATACACAATGCATACAATAAGAATAGATTAACATTATGAGTATAAACAATGCAAGAGTTGCAGATGACAACTGAATGAACAAGGTAAAAACTGAGCACATTATTAGGTTACTATATCAAGGATAAAATGTTTAAGTAATACCTGTTGGTTACTTAAATTCTTGCAACATATTCTGAATAATTGACCCTTCTGAAGTAATCTACATAAATATAGGTAGGCAGATATGACACAATAGTACTAGTACTGCAGTTAATTCAAGTAAATGAAGATAGAAAACGTTATAACAGAGCAGTAGTTAATGAAGATGTAAGGTAGTATCATGTTTTGTGAAGTGTAGTTTTGGCACATGTGCATTGCCATAGAGAGGAAAGGTGTTGTTTCAGAGATTTTTTAAAGAAAGCTGCATTGCCGGTAGTCTTGAGTGATGGTGGGAGGGTGTTCCATAGCTTGGCAATAGTAAAGGAGTAGAGCATCTGACGAGCTGAAAGGTTTGGTTTTACTACGTTCAAGAACAGTTGACTTTTAGATCAGAGGGGTCTTTTTGGATGGTACTGAGTGAGTAGAGAAGAAAGGGCGGGGCAGGTTGTTAGTCTGAATATGTTTGTGTGGTTAATTGTAGATATGCAAGATAATGTGGCAGTTCTAGCCAGCTTGCTAGACGTAATGAGGCACAATAATTTGATGAATATTTTGCATTGGTCACAATTTTATTGTAGCACGAGTCAAGTTTGGATGTCAGAGAAAACTAGATATCGGTAAGAACAGGTGCAACATATAGAAGAGATGGTAGCAGAAAGGAAGAAGCTATGGATATTTTGATGGAGTGGTTGAGGAAATGTTTGTGTCTATAGAGTATGCCCAGTTTTTGGTGAGTTTTTTTTATGTTGCTGTGAATATGCAGGTCAAATGTTAGGTTTTTATCTATGATGGCACCTAGCAGTTTTGTATTTGGGACAACCTCAATGATGGTGTATTTAGAGAATTAATAGTGAATTCCTCCTTGATTAGGGAGGTGTTATTTTAGGGGTAAATAGCATGAGTTTATTTTTTTGGGGGGATTAGAGCAAGATGATTTTTGGTCATTCATGTTTTAGGGCACTTTGGGTACACTGTTGTAGTTCTGATGTGGATGTGGCAGAGCAGATGATGGCTAAGTGATCTGCGTATTGGATTACAGCACCTTGACTAAGAGTGGTGTGGAAGTTGTTGATAAAAATGCTGAACAGAAGGGGCCCTAGTACAGCTCCATGAGACACACCTGTGGTTGTGTTGAGGAATGGGTATAAAGAAGGTTGCCACTTAGTTGATTGTTACCTATCTATGAGGTAGTTTGAGAACCAATTTTGGGTAAGGGGAGTGATGCCTAAATTTGAGAGTTTAGTGAGAAGAGGGTGGGAGACCATATAAAAGGCCTTAGAACGGTCAAGAAAGAGTGAGGAGACCATTTTTCTAGCATTTAGGGCACAGTTAATTGTGGCCAAGAAGGACACAAGAGCTGTGGTAGAAATGTGACCTGGCCTAAAACCATGTTGAGTGGGAGAAAATATTTGGTTGAGTAAGCAGAAAATTAAGAAGTTGTGTATGAATGCATTTTTCCAGAATCTTAGAGACAGGTGAGAGGATGGCAATAGGTCGAGTTGAAAATATTAGGGTTGTTTCATCCTTTATGAAGAGGGAGAATGTATGCTTTTTTCCAAGTTGTAGGTATGTAGGTATCCAGGATAGATCTGTTAAGAAATATGCTGATGGGATAAGTAATAGAGTTAGCTGATATTTGTACAATTCAGGAGGTAGGTTATCAGGGTCATTGGTGCCACATTTGAGTTTAAGTAGTGCTTTTATAGTAGCAGTAGGTAAAGGTGAGAGAGAAGAGCTGGGTAAAGGGGACGTATAGGTATTTTGAGTTGTATTTGTAGGAGGTGCATTGGTTTATGGAATGTTGATGGTGAGATTAGCTGTGGTATTTATGAAATATGAGTTAAAGAGTGAGGCTATTTCGGTGGGTGTTTTATCTGCAGTTGGACATGGATTATTATTATTATTACAGCCTGAGTTTTGTAAGGAATTGATGGCACTCCAGAATTTTTTTGGGTTATGCTTATGGTAATTTTGTAGACTAAGGTAATATTCTTTTTTGCTTTTGATGACTAGATTCTTTACTTGATTTCAGAGTTGTTTATATTTTGTGAGGTCAGAGAGGTGTTTGTTTCTTTGCCATAAATTCCATGCTTTGTCTCTGGCAGTCATGAGTTGCTTAGTGGGTTTAGTAAGCCAGTTGGCATGATTACTTTTCACTCTGTTTTGTCGGAGAAGAACCAGGTTATTTATGATCTTGAGAAACGTATAGTGAAAGAACTCAACAGCTTCATTGAGGGAAGGATTTTTAGGGAATCCCAATTGAGCCTTTGTAGAGTTTCATTAAGGGTGGTTGGGCAGAAGTGGGATAGGTCTCTGGTTTGCTTATACTGATGTTTATTTAGCATTGGGGTAGTTTTATGTATTATAAAGGCAGGCAGGTGGTCACTAATACTACAGGGGAGTGTTCCTGTGGAGTAGATTCTGTTAGGGTCACAGACCATTATCCAATCCAAGATTGAGCCACTGTCGCTGTTTTTATTGGGTCTAGTTATATTGCTAATTAGCTTAGTAAAGTTGTATAAGTCGATGTTGGTGGAAGGATGGTGGTTTGAGATATCTAGCCAGTTAATATTCACATCACCCAAAATGATCGTTTCATTTATTATATTGCTTGTTGTTCAAGCTAGAATTTCTTCTAATATAGAAGTATTGCTGCCTGGAGGGATATACAAGACTACAATACAGAGGATCTTACAGTTATTCAGTTTTAGGAAGGATATTAATATTTCGGCTGTGGAAAACTGAGGGATAGACTTAGTATATGGAACTATATTAAAGGTGTTTGGGTATATGAGTGTGACACCTCCACCTTTTTTCTGGGGTCTGTCGGATCTTAGACAAGCAAAGCCTGGGGTAGAAATCTGGCATTTTTAATATAGTGTTTTAGCCATGTTTCAGCAGCAGTTATAATATCAGGTTGGTAGTTTGCTATTCAGGCATGGACATCTGAGATTTTTGTTTTTGATACTTTGGAGGTTAAAGGTTATGAAGTTTATTGGTTTATGGGATTTGGGTGGGCTGGAAGGGGAAGAGATGGGTCCTGTTTTAGGATGACCTTAGACACCCGACTTGCAGGAGTTTGAACATTTTCCCATCCTTTCCATAGTCAGACTGTCTTTGACAGAAAGGAAAAAAGTCTGAAAGAGGATAAAAGCCTGGATGGCTTGTCAGCAGAAAGAGAAACCAGCAGAGTCTAAAGGAGGACACCTGTAAAGATACTTAAAGGCCTCAGTCACCTTATAAAAGCAGTCAGCCTTCATGAGGGGCAGGAGCTGGGAATCAGGAGCCAATGCAGTAGTAGCAAATGTATTCAGCAAAATAGCCAAAACAGGGGGAAAAAGCAGAAGGTTTAGTAGAGCCCATATGGAACAGCTCATACCACCTCTTCTGGATGTCAGAGATCTGGGAGCAATCTCATTTAAAATGGTTCATCAAGTGAACCACAATGTCCCCAAAGGTAGATGAATGACTCAAGGAATCCTCTTCCTCTGACCCATAATCTAAGGATAAGTGATTTGTGATGAACAGACCAAGGATTCATCTCCTGAGTCCACCTCCATACCCAATAAATTAGATTCCCTAGTTCTTTTGGTTGGAGAAGACCAAGGTGAAGCAGGCACCAATAATCTCTGAGGGGATCTAAAGTCCATCAAGAGATTGAACAACCCTGATTTAAGTCCTGACATTCTTCCCAAAGATCTTCAGCAATGGGAGGTATATGCTTAGTTTTCTGCTTATTTTTAATAGGACATCAACTTTGACCAATCCAGGAAGATCAGAGTTGTGCCCAAACACTATAAGCGTACCTGAAACCCTCTTCTCTAACTAGAACCTGGGGAATTCCTTAAGCCCTTCAGAAATGATCAGCCACGGTTCCCCCTCAGTACCCTTGCTGGATGTTTGCATAACCTCAGAGGACCTGTGGGAAGCCAGTTCCATGCCAGCTTCCAACAGGGCTGAGACAGAGGAAACTGGTATCCACACTGCACATTCTTCTGGGTCATCATCCACTTAAAGAGATGTCTGGTAGGGGGGGTGGACTGCAGCCAATTCAGATAGGTATATTTTAGTCTTCTTTTTGAAGGACAGTTGTACCTTAGAGTGGGTAAATTAATTCATGGTATCCTAAGTTAAATGCATGAAACATTGGTTCTCTAGGTAGATGGACTACAGACAGATGGTTATGATGCATTTTTGGAACAAAGGCCCGACAAATGGTAAATTGGGTATGATCGTGCATATCACCTAAGCACAACAGGTACTTCTCAGCAAAATCTTATGGGTAATCTATCTCCCACACTGACATTTTACCTTCCTGCAAGATATGAACTCCCAGTAAACAGAGAGGAAAAGAAAAGGAACCTCAGTGGGTACTTATCTGTAAATGGCTTGGTAGAAATCAGCTCAGTGAAAGGAGTTAGGACTGACATTCAACCGTGGCACTTGGACAGGAGGCAAAAATGTTCTGAGTATTCAACATGCATACGTCATCTTTATACCCTACATCTACGTAGGGAGAATACACCTGATATATGATTCTGACAGGATCTAAAGGCTTTGATAGACTGGCCAGATGATGAGCTACTGTTAGCAGGCGATCCCACATGTAATGAACACTGCAACAGTGATAAGGAAGGAAGGAAGTATTCAGATATGACAGGTGGAAGGCAACACCTTGAATTCTTCATACTGCAATCAAACAGGTTTCTTCCCTTCTCAGATGATCAGACAGAGTTTACTAAGCCAGACAGCTCGCATAAGGAATTTAAGCTGCTGGAAAAATCAACAGCACTTGCTTCAATTACTGCAGCTGTTGCTTCCACTTGAAGACCAGAAGTTTTACTAATGGATTGTAATGAGTAGCTATGTATCATCCTATCACTCTTAGGTGATAACATCTGTTCACATATAGTAGACGTGCCTCCTACTACCACAGATGCTCCCTAAAACAGTTTGCAATCTTATTCTTGGTTGAAACTCTCTGCGAGAGGTAGAGGGACAGAGGCACAGCAAAATAATGGGTATAGTTCCCCATACTAAAGGGGTGGCTTAAGCCACAAAACTATGGGTTAGGCTTGTAAATGCCCTCGGGCAGATAGCCTAGTATGAACCTATGAACCTATGAACTTGATGAAGATGTTTTTCAAATATTTCTGATGTTGGTTTAGGTTACGACTTTTGTTGCTTTTTTGGCTGTATGCTAAAGATGACTGGCACTCCTCATAAATATGAAGATTTATGATAGCTTTGATTTGATCAGCATTAGAGAGACAAGTTGGCATAATGGCTAAGATTAAACCAAAAAAAAAAAAAATGTTTCCAATATGCCAAAATAGTGTTTGCAAGAATGGGGACACAAGCAGCCCTCGTTGCTAAACCATGCATTTGCTTGTATTTGGTGCCCTCAAACCATATAAAATTGGAGTTCAACACAATCTCCATTAAACTAGTAAGACATTTCACCACATTGTCATCCAAGATGGTGCACATAGTTAAATATAACATAAGCCACTCCAAACCAATGTTGTAAGGTATAACAGAAAAAAAGATCCTATATATCAATAGTTACCAAAATTAGTATATTGTCTCCTATATTTTTGGGAAATTTTTCAAAAAAAATATCCCTAGAGTCTTTGTATATATCCACCTCACTATTCAAAACATGTTTTAACTTGTCATTGATGAACTTAGATATACTGTATGTTTTTGAGCCATTTGCATCAACTATCAGCCACAGAGGGAGGTTACACAAATAATTGTGGATTACAGTAAATCGATGGGATCTGCAGAAAATCATTTTTGTTATAATTATATTCATCTATGGCGAAGAGTTCATCAAGTAATACATCATAGAGAACCCCATCAATTTTTGCATACTCAGTATTTAACTGATTCCTACTACTTTCCTCGTATTGATCAGTGAATAAAATGTCCTCCATTTTACTTACATAGTCTATTTTTTCCATTACCACAATCCCCCCTCCCTTGTCTGTTTTAATACATCTAATTCTGAAATTGTTACTGATCTCATTAAGTAGGTCCCATTCTGTATTAGACAAGTTGTTGAGTCCCTTTTGTGATTTGTCACTAAACAATCTCCTCAAATCATGCTTGCATATGTTTTCATAAAGCACAACATTTGGTTAAGGGGGGATTGAAAACACTAGGTTTTTTATATGCAACAAAATCTGCTTGATTAATATTCTCATCATTAAACAAAGTACTAAGGTTCAACTTTCTAGAAAACATTTTGAGGTCCACTATTACTTGAGTCATGTTACCAGGTCTAGGAGGAACAAAAGTGAGACCTCTTGCAAACAGTAAGGTGTGGTCTTGTGTCAAAACCACTGAACTAAATTTTTAAATTTTAAAGTCATTTGCCCAATTACAAATATCAGGTCCGCTGGTCATTAGTAGTTTCTCCCTTTCCCTGTCCTCACATAGGGGGATTGGTGACTCCTGGAATTGGGTTGCTGTTGATAATATCCATGAAAGCCCCCCTGGTTGCCTTTCCTCTGATTCTGTATCCTCTCAGAGGGTCTAAAGGGGCTTCTGGGACCACAACTTTGTCTCTCTGTTCAGCCTCATGGGTAGAATCACTGTTGGACAATTCAGGAGGTGTAGGATAGGCTTTGTTATTTTTGTGATCAGATTTGTCTTGTAACAGTTTCTTCTCTTTTCTAAGTCTTACCTCATACTGATCAGTGAATAAAATGCTCTTCACTGTGCTCTTCGGTTTTAGTTTTATTATACATCCATTCCTTAGATTATAGTAGTTTATACATCACATCAGCAGTTTCACAGATTCCGGGTTTCATTTATTTGTTTGTTTATTCTTAGTTTATTTTGTCATGAAATTTCAAGGTGATTTCAGGTCCTATATAGTCACAAGATTTGGAGCAGGACCATTGGTTGCATTCTGACTTTTTTGAACAGTTGTATACTGGAATAGTAGCACTAGCAACTTTTACAAGTAATGAATCAGAAACTTGATTCCCACAACCCTGGGACAGCTTCTATGAATGAACCTGGTTCGGCGATGGTGAACACAGGACTGGATCAATATACTGTTCCCATGTTTCATCCAAACTTGGGTATTCCTCATTTGAACAATGGTCACTGTACTGGTGGTTTGGGTGAGTTTTAACACTATAGTTGACCTGCTGGTTGGTTTCATAGTTCCATCATTTTTTGACAGCCAGCCCAAGTGGATATATATGTAGGTGTTACTGTGGAACAACAGCTTAAGACATTTCAATACAAACTAAACAGGTACTGTAAATTACAAGCAGAAAATTCTTATTTCCAGGAATGTATTAAATTGGGCATAGTACCCAAAGGACTTAGATCATGGAAGTACCCTTCAGGGTTGGTGGAGGGATCTAGTTTACACCACAAATTACTGAAATTATTTGATAAACATGGATTTGAGTTAATGGAGCTTCTCCTGCAGCACAGCTAGCTAAATATGAAACAACTGGAATCAGAAATTACTGTGTCGGATGGGAATGCATCCAAAGAATCATAACTGTGGCAGACGCAAAGATGAACAATCAAGAAATAATAAACAATGCCTCCAAGAAGACACTTTCAGAAATCATCACAGCACCCGGCGATAGAAATATATACACTTTAATCAGAAAAAATAAGCATTTATTGATGACCTGGAAAAGTTTGATAGAGAATTGGGAAACAAGGCAAAAGGAATTGAAACACCACTAAAAAAGAAGAAATTATACATTTTGGAGAAATATCTATGAAGATCCTGTGGAACATATAGATGCTAAATGGGTAGAAGAAGTAAAAGAAAGAATAAGAAGTTCAAATGTACAGGATATGAAATGGAATGAAATGACATCCAGAGAGATTGAAAAAAAGTTTAAAAAAGCTCCTAACTGGAAAACCCCAGGCCCAAATGCAGTACCTAACTTCTGGCTAAAAAAATTAATATCTTTACTTGAAGGTTTAGTGAAAAGTAAGAACTATTTATGTGCACACACCAAACAGACACCAGCCTGGTTAACAACAGGAAAAACAATACTCCTACTTAAGAGTGAACCTTCAAGCTATCCTAAAAACTATAAACCAATAACTTAATTCTGACAATGTATAAACTACACAATGGAATTGATGCCAACAGAGTTTATGGTCATTTAGAAGAAAACTCAATCATGGCAATATAACAAAAGGGTAATAAAAGAAAGTCATATGGAACAAAGGATCGTTTGTTGTTAAATAGAGTCATAATGGAGAACTGTAAAACAGGGAAGAATCTAAGTATGGCATGGATAGACTATAAAAAAGCATTTGACAGTATCTCACATTCATGGAAATGAGCAGTTACAAATGTACAAGATACATCTTACACTGATCAATTACATTACAGTGACCATGAAACAGTGGCAAACCACTTTGCAGTTAAGCAATGATAAAGGACAATTTGTTATGAAAGCACAACTGCAAATGTTCCAAACTTTTACAGATGTTATAACAATGTCATTTGGTCTTGATAAATGTGCAAAATCAACCTTTAAAGAAGGAAATCTGTAACACCAAGAAAACATCAGTTTGGGACAGGAATGTGATAAAAGAATTTGAGCAAGAGGGAGTGCATAAATATTTGGGAAATGATGAAGGCTCAACAATAAAACATGAATAAATGTGAATAAAATGTAGTAAGGAATATTTTAGAAAACTTAAATAATACTGAAAACAGTGATGACATCTAGGAACAAAGTCCAAGCTATAAACCAATTTGCTCTTCATGTCCTAGCTTACAGTTTTGAAGTGATTGGTCTCAAAAGGTGTTGGATAGGTTGGACAGCAAAACAAGAAGGGTGCTTCATGCTCATCAAATGATCTATAAAAGTCAGTGTATAGCAAGACTGTATATACCCTGTTCTGAAGGAGGTATGGGCCTCCTCAAAATTGATTACATGCATAGATCTGCAATCATGGAACTGAATACATATCTGCTGGCCTCACAAGACCCAAATGCAGTGAAAGTTTTGAAACATGAGGAGAATAAGTCTAAGATGGCTTCCCTGCTTAGTTTAGAAAAAGCTTAAATGCATCAAGTGGGAATGGAAATCAAACCAGAAGTATATAAAAATCGGGGAGCAACTGAATGTGCCAAAAAAAAAGAATGAATATAAGGTGAAGGATCAGATGAGAAGGCAAAAAATGTGGAAAATGCATAAAAATAACTGCAAGTGTAGAAGACTCTTGGAAAAACCTCATATTGATCAGGATCGAATGCAGGAATGGTTAAGGAGAGGTAAATTTAAACCAAAAGATGAAAGGTTAATATTGGTGGCCCATGATAGTAGACTATGTACACGGTTTACAAATTCCATTGAACATGTGGGAGAAACAGATGACTGTAGATTTTGTAAAACAAAATTGAAAACAGTCACACATCTTGTTGCTGGTTGTGATACACTAATGGCAGAAGGACTGTATATTGAAAGACATAATAATGTAGCAAGACTGTTGCATTGGATATTATGCAAACATTATAATATTGAAGTAGCTAAAAAACAATGGAATAACGATCCACAAAGCATTATAGAAAATGATGAAGTTTATATCACATGGAACCACCCATTGCCAACAGTTCAGGAAGTAGATGTGACAAAACCAGATATAGCAGTCAATGAAAAGAACACAAAAGTAGCATTGATCATTGAAATTGCTACACCCAGTGGCTACAGTGTCTTGCATACACAGAGAGACAAGGTCATAAAATATCGGGATTTGCAGGCAGAAATGAGGGCAATGTGGAAGAAGGATACCCAGAGAGTTCCAATAATGTTACTGATACATGTAATTCTGTACAAATTATAGCAGGAGTCATTACTGGCCACATTGCAGGTGCTGCAAAGAGCACTTCTGGCTAACATCAAAGATGGAAATAATACTAATTTTATATACTTTAATTGTACTTTGACTTAGGAATGAGATCCATTCCCGTCATGGTATTAGAAATCCAAAAGACTTGGAGAAATTAAAAAAATGGAGAGACTTTATTAACAAGTACATAGGTAATCTCCAAACTCTTGACCCAACCTTGTTAAAATTTGTTAAAGGTAGATCATGCCTGTTAAACATGGTTGACATTTTCAAGAAAGTCGCCAGGGCCCTAGATGAAGGGAAAGACAGTGCATACTGCCTCTCTTGACCTAGCCAAGGCATTTGAAACAATCTACCACTCAGGTATTATAGAAAAACTCTTCCAATTTGGAATTAACCCCTGCTTTAACAGATGGATAGCCAACTCACTCAACAACAGGACACATACTGTGGAAGTGCACAACTTTACCTCTAAGAAAAGACCAGTCAGCAGTGCTATATGACAGGGTTCTGTGCTGGGCCCCTCACTATTTGGAATTTATTTCTCAGAAGTCCAGGGAAACTTGGATGCCCTGTGGTTGACCAAGATCTCTGACAATTGCAAATTTGGAGCAATCACTGAGTCCCCCAACAATGTTAATATACTGCACACAGACTTAACGCAGACAAATGATATGTGCCAAAGCCACAGATTAGAGCGAAATGTAAAAAACTGCGTTATTATTCCCTTTGGGAAAGCTGACATCCCTGCTAATTACGTTATAGACAGCACCCCTCTAAGTGCAGATCTAGTACTACATGATCTGGGTACTCAGGTTGATAGCAATTTGAACTTTGACCACCATGTATCCACAGTAATAAGGAAATAATTTTATAGGATCATAGGAGGTTACTAGGCTAATGGCCCTGGGGCCCTTACAAGCCTAGCCAAGAGTTTATCCCCAAAAAAGAAACTTCAGTCAGCAACTGCACCCTGTCATTGAGGGACAAAGATGGAACCCCTGGGACAAATTTATGGTTCCCCATCTACTCATTAAGATTGCATTTGAAGAGGGCCAGTGAAGTACTCTGTTTGACATGTATGGGAAGTCTACTCCAGAGACGGGGCAGCCTCTTTGAGACAAATCTGTCTCTCCAGCAAGTTTTGTTGATGTTGCATATTAGATTTAGGCCTATTGAGCGGGTAATGTGCAAGGAGTTATGGAGCATCTCTAGTAGGGCAGGGTCTGATATTGCCTTGTAGGTGAGACACAGATCACCTCTGAACAATCTGTATGATACTGAGTGTGACACATCTTATAAGTAAATGCATCACATCTAGATCTAAGGATGGTATAATTCCATTAAACTTGGCCCTCATCAGACCAGTAATTGAGTACAATGATCCTGTCTGCATGTATCTCACCAGACAGCTGCAACAATCTGGAAAGACCATAGAGGGTTCTCAACAAGAAATTAAAGGGTACAAAAAACAAGTCTTACACAGAAAGACTGAAAGCTCTGTCACTGTACTCTGTCTCCTACAAGTTGCCAAGCAGTGTCCTGTGTCTGGCTTATATTGCAAACGCTGACTCGGCCCTGATGGAAATGCTACACATCCATAAAGCAAACTGCAGGAATGTCACTCACTCCAGGAATCTTAACCTGGCCTTGGACATGAACAGGGCATGCTGAACAGGTAGATACATCTCACAGAGACTTCCAGTTCTCTGGAGCAAGCTTCCAATTCATGAGAAACAGAGCCCCACCCTGACCCTCTTCAAATGCAACCTAGATCAATGGATAGATGACTGCAAATTCAGTCCTGGGTTAGTGCACATGTCCCTCCTGGACAGAGGAGGGCATTATTAACTACCAAAGACCGTTACTTCTGTGAACTTCACTCACCTAACCACCAACAATTGGGGCAACTTGGGATAAAAATGACTAGACTTGTAAGGGCTTTAAGGCTGTTAGCTTAGCAACCTCCTATGAACCTATAATTCCAGTGGTTTATGTAGAAATTTGTGTTGACATAAATGTACAATTTAGATGAATTTGTTACATCACTATCTACAGAGCAAAAGATCTATGTTAAATATTGTTTCTGATGTTTCTCAGGTGTCAAAACATGCTCTAAAAAGTGTCTTGGAGGGGGGTGATACTATTTCTACAAATGTAGCATTGTCAGCAGAGATTAGAAGCTATGCTTGAGACTGAATGTTTCTTTTACGTTTGATTGTGTTTGGTACAACAGCTAATCAGATCCTTAAACACGTGGATGACAGAGGTAAACTGATGCAAGGAGTGTTGAAAATGTTTCATATTCACAAGTTGCAAGATATTTTAAACAAAATAATTTTCAGTGACATAACAAGCAAAGTCCCAGCAAAGCAATGTCCAAGGCAATAAAAGGAAATGGCATAATGACAACTCTTGCAAGCCTAACAAGAAGGGTTCCTTCCCTTGAATGGACCCCTTTCCAACTTATGACAATGCTAAGGTGGGGCACCCAACTTTATCAAGTCCCCTGAATGGGTGCCTCATCTCTCAAGTTACATCTCTACAAAGTGGCTTGGTTTTGAGTGGTTTCTGACAAATGGGTGCTAAACTTTTTTGGCAGAGGTTTCAGATAGAAATGGAAAGATGTGCCATGCCCTTTCAAGGGGGTCCCACCTCATCTTTCAGACCAGACTTTGTTATTCCTTCTTATTCTCCAGAAAATGCAAGACTCAGGGGTCATACAACTGGTACCTCTTTCAGAAAAAATGATCAGTTTCTTCTCTAGTATTTAATTTGCTCCCCAAAAATAGTGGTTGTACAAACCTGTGTGGAACCTTTCTTTTCTGAAGGTGTTTGTCAAGGTCTCCAAATTCAAGATGTTCACAATGCAGACAGTGCTTCCTCTGTTTCTGGACCACCGATTCACATAGACCATGGTCTTGATTAATGCCTTTCTTTATATCTCCATTGTTCATCTCTTCAGGGGATATCAGAGCTTTGTTGTGCCTGGTCCGCACCAGCAGTTTTCTGCATTGCCCTTTGTGATATCCACTGCACCATGAATGTTTGCTAAATGACTTGCTTTAGTAGTGTCCATCTGGACTCTGGACATTCACTTTTTTTCTGTACTTTGAGGACTTGCCAATCTGTGCAGACTCTCCATCCAGGTGTGTGGAATCACTAGAGAAGGCTTCATATTGACTCTCCCATCTAGTGTTCAAGTATAATCTACTAAAGTAAGGTTTGACACTTCATAAAGTCTCATCTTTCTGGGGTGCCTTATCAACTTCAACAGCCTTATGGCTTTTCTGCTTGAAGACAAGGTCCTGTCATACTGATGGTCTTTCTAGAATTCTCCCAGAGGAATGTCACGTTGGTGAGAATATTAAAAAAAAATGGACTGATGGCAGCTATGATTCTCATTTTGCCATCAGCCCATTTTCACATGAGAAAAATTCAGTGGTATGTCTGAAATTGTTAGACACAGCATTTTCTTTCCATGGAATCCCAGTTACTGATGCTTTCTTTCATCATCAGATGAGTAGTCCAGTGGTGTAGAGATCAGTTGATTATAAATCCAGGGCTTCCCCTAACTCCGATGCAAGTATAATCTGTTCAGAAAGATACTTCTGATTTCACCTGAGCAGCTGTGTCAATGGGGATACAAGTTCTAGCTACTTGATGTATTTCTTGCCTTGAATACCCATCACCAAAGAGGACTTGTAGTCCTAAGGTGGTTACAGAGATAACCACAGTGATGTGGTACCTCAACAAACTGAGGGGGGTGTACGAGGTTTTATCCTCTGTGCTAAATGACAATGATAGCCTGGGAGAGGGCTTCTCAGTATTCTGTCCCTTCAGGCATTATAAATACCTTCAGAGCAGAACACTGTGGCAGACTGAGCAGATTCTAGGAAGACCCACATAAGTGGAAGCTCAAGGAGGTGGTGTTCTAGGATAGCCCAGATATGGGGAACACTTCTGATAGATCCATTAACCTCCTTTCAAAAAAGATAGCTGGAGAAAGTCTGTTCCAGATATCCTTGCAACCATGCTTGGAGAACAGATGCTTTCTCATACCCTAGGAGGGGAATGTGTCTGTGTATGTTTTCACCTTTTCCACTGTTTTATAAGGTACTTCTGATAGTTCAAACAATACCAGATATAATTGTGGTGGCACCCTATTTGGACCAGGCAATCTTGTTTTTCCCGGTTTATGGAATTGGCTAGTAGCAGTTACCACAGATTTCCTTACACACTCAACCTGCTCATATAGTCTCAGGTGCACCCAGACATGGAGAAACTTCTGTTGATAGCTTGTATGATTCTGTCTTGATCTACTTGTTTCTCAAACAAGCACAGCAGGTGTTAAAGGAGAACAGAAAACCTGATATTAGAAAATTAAAAAAAAAACTCATCCATTTGTAAAATTGAGTGGTGACTTAATGGAAAGGGAGGGTCCATTGTGGTTATCTCTCTGGTCTTGAAGTATTGTTGTGAGCTACTTCAGGGTGGCTTAGTGTATGCATCCATGAAGATGCACTTAGGGGGCATTTCTGCTTGTCTGCAACTGCAGTCCCCTCTTTCTTCTTCTTCTTTGGTAAAACAAATTATTAAAGAGCTATCGCATAGGAGCCCCCTCACAAACAAATTTCTCCTTCATAGGATCTCCACTAGTTTCTTAAAGGTTTATAGTTATGTACTAAGCTAATGATCACTGGTGCCTTTTTAAGCCTAGCCATGCATCCCAAATCTCTGAGAAGTTCCGGTGCCTTTGGTAAGTATAAGCAGGGGCTTGGGAGATGGAACATTTACAATCAGGAGCCTGGGAGATGAACCCTTTACAGGCTGCCTTTGCCTATTACAGACAAGTGCATCAAACCAGGGATGGATTTCCTAGTCTGTATCCAACTATCCAAGCTGCACTTGAATTGAGTTACTGAGGAACTCTGCTTGACATGGATGGGAGCCTGTTCCAGAGAAGAGATAGTCTCTGGGATACATACCTGTCCCTCCCGCAGGTCTTATTTGTATCACAGGCAAGGTTTAAGTCCTTAGAGCAGATAATTCTGGAACAGTTTTTGTGGATATGCAGGAGGTCCATCAGAGTCAGGTCTGGTGATGCATTGTATGCCAGGCATAGATCTCCCCTCAACAGCCTGCAGGAAATAGAATACAGGGATATGAGTTTAAGGCAGTCTGAATAGAATATGTTACTTAAGCCCTGTATTCTTTTAGTGGGAGCTTCTATGGAAATTCCAATTGTTGTAGGTGCCTGGTTATGTACATACCAAAGGGGGCAGTGTACTCAATGATGAATGTTGAATACAGTGGAACAATGACATCCTTGGCATTATATGGCATACCTTTGTTTATAAGTTGCACAGTATAGAATGCTTTCCTCACTAATGTAGACACATTATGTTCAAATGCTAAATCACTGTCTACATGTGTCCCCAAGTCCTTGACTAAGGAGTCAGCTCTTAAGGTGCATTGTCAATATGATAGTTGTCATGGATGGCTAACTCCCCAAAGGAAACTATTATGAATTTCTTGGTGTTTAGTTTTAGTCTATGCCTCTGACACCAGTTATATGTCTGTCAGCCCTTAGAACATACTATTGATGGGGGATTCTATGACTGCTAATTTGGTCGGCCAGAGGTCCTTGACATCGGCTTTCACTTCAGAGAAGCATATTCCAAAAAACAGTCATCCCAACACAGCTGTCTGAGGGACTCAGCTGGCGACTGGCCTCTTTGTAGAGGTGGACTCCCCAATTCTAACTTCCTGGGTTTTGTCTGTGAGCCAGTTGGCTATCCACTGGGTGACACAAGCTTTTATAGCGATCCTCAATAATGTCAATAATGCCAGAGTGGGGTATTGTGTCAAATGCCTTGGCCAGGACAAGGTAGGCAGTATGAACCACTGGAGCAAGTAGGGGTGTTGGAGATGAGCCAGTAGACCTGACATGAATGTTGGATGCTGGGGCAAATGTCCAAGGGGACCAAAAAAGAAAAAAAAAAACACAATGAGCTCTGCCCACAATTATGTATTGCCTCATTTGGTTGCAGATATAACTGAAGAATGCTTTGCGGTTGTCCATTACATGAGAAGTCAAATTTACTTAATAAATGACTTGTAAACTTTACTTGATCTCCCAGTTTTGTTTACTTTGATGAGAGTGCTTTTATCCTGCTTGGTGCTACACCTCCTAATTCTTGCCATGATTTCTTCCTTCTGTTATACACCCTATTGTTGTTTTGATTCTTCCAGTATGGCTTGTTTTTTTGGATTTTGAAAAAATGACCTTTCCACCTTTAGAACTGGCAGCGTGCACTAATCTTAAGTTTTTAACTTAGAAAACTGTTTTGCTTATTGTCCTGACACCTGCAAGGCAAGTGTCTGTGCTGCAAGCTCTCATGGTGGGACAACTTTACCTGACTTTCCATGGGGATAAGGTTGTGCTGCACACATATCATTTTTTTTAGGACAAAAGTGTTTTCATTCTTCACTTTCTATCAGTGTTTTAATCTCCCTGTGTTCTTTCCAGAACTTAAGAATAAGGGACGTATTTTCACTTTATACCTTGGATGTGCATAGTCAGCTCAGGTACTAACTTGACAGAATACAGGCCTTTAAAAAGGCTGAAAGACTTTTTAATTTCCTTTTCTAGGGCAAAGAGAAGTCAACCTATGTCTAAGCAATTAATTGATTATGGGTTGCCCTCTGGTATTATTTTTGTTACACCCACCAAGACGAGGCAAATCCAAGCAAAGTAAAGGCACTTTGTACCAGGGCCTTTTCCTCATTAGTGACATTTTGGAAGAAAGTGTACTCTAGAAGTATGCTAGAGGCAGCAGCTTGGTTCCCTGACCCTACCTTCACTAAACACTACAAATTGCTTTTCTAGATCCAGCATAGTCTTTGTGAGGACTACTCTCTAGGTGCTCCTGGACCCTCTTCCTTCCTCCTCCTAATTTGGGTAAGCTTTAGGAATCTACCCATATGCCAGTAAGGCAGTGTGTTTGTTTAACATAGTACAGTTGTCTAAGTTCCACCTACCTGTAACAATAGATGTTCGTAGAATACACTGCCTTACTGGTGTGTATGTGTGGTGTTTGGTACTGAACACTAGGTGTTTGCAGTGTTTGTGTTTCATCTGCTCTCCCTGTTGTATTCTAGAAGACTGTGAGGGCCATGTCTGAGTTTGAAGGGTTGTCTTGGTCCTACCAGATGATTGGTCATTTGTCCTTGGACAGGCAATGAGAGGAGGCCTGAGCTTTGACAGACTGCCAGAGAGAGCATAGCAGGGTACTACTACCCATATGCCAGTAAAGCAGTGTATGTTCTATGAACATCTACTGTTACAGGTAAGGTGGAACTTAGACAACTCTGTTTTTATAAATATATATATATATATATATATATATATATATATATATATATAAATAAAATCATTTCACATACAAGTTTAATGCTAAAATGCATCTACTTGTAGTGCTGACATCAACCAAATATGGCAGAAATGTTTTCCAGTAGTGCAACTGTGAAGTGTTTTCTATTTCAGTAGGACAGAACTCTAGTTATGTAATGGTGCCAGCTATGTCTTTTGAATAAGCCACCTATACCATCAACAACAAAAAAAATCCTTGCCAATAAAACAGTTTAATTCGGCTTTGTTACACCATAATGTACTGATGTCTAGTGAAGAACAGGTCTTAGAAGGAGAAGACTGAAGCAAGTTCTAAATACAATCTGAACATTTTGTAGGTTGTAATCAGGCTGCTCAACATCAGAATATTATGTTAGGATGTGACGAGTGGTTGTTTTTTAAGTTTTACAGTTAACATGCTCTCCTTCAAGGAGTTAAAGTTCCTCTAAATGTTCACTTCCTATTCTCAGATCATAGTATCCCCCTAGAATATATCTGAAATGGTTTCTACACATCAAAGTAAAGCTCAGCCTAAAGAAAAAAAGCTATTAGTTTACTATAATATATTATTTCACATGGGAGTTAGATGTTTTTCTGTAATTAGCAGTACTGATACCAAAAATTATCTAATTTTTCAGTCTGTAAACAGGAAACCATCCATGAAACTTTGTATAGCGCTTAGCATATTTCAGAAAGAAATTAGTAAACCTAAATGTATTAAAGTACTTCCTGTTGTGGAAGCAAGGAGGTTAAGTGAAAGTTGTTCTTGAAAGCATCCACTTTGCCATCATTTCCAAAAACAGATATTGTAATAACTAGAATAAGAGAAAAGGGAGGGTTACTTATTTGCAATAAAATATCAGCACACCGGGTTGAGGAAAATTAATTTATCAATTATATTAAAAGACACTTGCTCTAGGTTCCCAGAATCTGTATCTAAGTAATTATATTCATGGAATAATTAAAAATCAGGAACTTCAACAGAAATTAATATCAAGTTTGCCACTGATAAGGAAAAGGAAGCTTCCAATGACTCTGAAAAGTCAAGTAGAGGTCAAAGGACTCCCTAGTCAAATCTGACCTTGCTGTTACCTTCTATAAAATCCTGTCTTGTGACCCCTAATAACTTTTGTAAATTCAAGGACTACCCAAAAGCCACTTATCAGCCTTTCCAATAATTAGAAATGGTACAGCTGCCCAGATGTCGACTCTTGTGTTTTATTCCCCTCCACCTCGGAGAGATACAGTGAAACCCCTGTACCAGTCCACCGAACACATAAATATCAATTTTAAAACTAAACCTACATACAGAATCTACTACACAGAAATCTGCAAAAAAGAAAAAATTCCTGGCCATCAAAAAAGTAATTTAAAGCTAGTAAATCTCTCAAGCTTAACATTAGGAAACAAGGCTAATTGACTTTAGGGTTCCAATGAATTCAGAACACAAACATGAGGCATTCTTCAGCTGTATTAAGATTAGAAACAGCCAGCAATTTTGTACAGAACTTATCTCTAGTGATACCCCCTCTTCTGGCCCCAGGGACACTTATTCTTGTGTTCAAATTATCTTCCAATTTCACCCCACCCAGCATTCCTCCTCTGTCATATCCATTCCCTCTCACTCCTTCTGTTCTGAAATCACTTTTGATGAAGTTATTTTAGTAATTTCCAAAATGAAAAATACCAGCTCTATGGGCCTTGACAATATATCTCTAAAACTGTTGAGACGTGTCAAGTCCTACCAAACCCCATTTTAACTACTCAACCCAAGTCCCTCCACTGCTTACATCCTTGAGGTGTGTACACGACTTGTGTTGCACTTGGAAAAAAAGCAGTCCATCTTCTGGCACTAGGAATTACAGAACTATTAATAAAATTAATATTATTTACAAGGTTATGGAGAATATTCTAATTAAATTAAAACAATAATATAGGTAACCTTTTATCCCTGGATGCAGATGCATACAAGTTGAACTTTTAGAAGACATAGCATGCCTTTTCATCCTGTTTGAGAGTTATATGAAAGAATTACTGATGCTATTGATAAAGGCCATGTAGTCCATACTGTGTACTTGAACCTTGTCAAGGCCTTCAACACTGTCTACATGCTAAGATTGGCAAACTCTCCCAACTCAACATTATCCCATTCAGAGTTTCTTGGATAGATAACTGGCTCTCTTGACATAATCATTAAGGTTGGGATATCTGCTCTAGATACAAAAAAAAAAAAAAAAACATTATTAGCAGTACCACAAAGGGCTCAGACCTGGGACCCCTCTTCTTTGGTATATACTTCATTGACGTGAAAGCAGATATCAAGGAACTATGGATAAATAAGTTTGGTGATAATTGTGAACTGGAGAGAGTTATCAAATCTCATTCTAATATGCAAAATCTCAGGCAATGTCTGGACTAAACAAATGCTTGGTTTAATAACCATGTGCTTGCTAACACCACCAAAAAAAATCATAAAACTCCTTGGATAACTCTAGCACCATTTCTGCTTAGTATGCATACAACATTTCAGGTAAATATGTATAGGAAGGGTCTATATCAGAAGATCGAAGTTTCAAAACTTCAAATCTGATATGGTTGACACCATATGATCGAAGTCTTGAAACTTTGAATCTTTTAACGGAGATCTCCATACAGAGTGGAAAGGGAGGATTTCCATTTTCTGCACTGTAGTGCGATCTCAGAGTTGGTATATTTAAGTAGTGGGGGGTGTGGGGTGCACAGCCCCCCATGTGGGTGGTACAGGGGGCTTGTCTGCCTTCTTAGAGCATTTAAATGGTTTGTTTTTGTAGGTTGTGCTTTAGTACATTTTCAATGTTTCAAAACTTTGATTATGTGGTGTCAACCATATCAGATTCGAAGTTTTGAAACTTCAGTCATGTAATATAGACCCTATAGGAATTTGGTACCCAAGTTGATAATAGACACATTTGACCACCAAGTCTGTGAAGATTAGAAAATCCTCTTACATTGCAACACCATTGTTCAAGATATAACCCCAAAGGTCTATTGCAGTTAGTCCCACTTTATTTGTTCCTTATAAGACCAAACAATAAATACAATGCCCCATTTGACTTTGTACCTTTAACTTCTGAAAGGAATCTAGAGACCAAGTTGTTTTATCACCAAGGTGATGTCAGGTCTCAGTACCCTTCAATACTGGCAGACAAAATTCCTGACCTCTTCTAAGTGACATACAGATCCTGAGGAGTGATCTCTACTTATCAGTGGCAAAACAAATACCTGCACTGAAGACCTAAACCTTTACTACTATAGCAACACTAGGGGATGATGTGATAGGTACCTAACCCAACATATCCCCACATTTCTTCAATGGGCTACCCTTACATACCAAGCACAGTACTTCACTAGGAATCTGTAAAACTAGTCTGGATGACTGGACAGATATCCCAAGTGAAAATGTGCAATGAAGTGTGTAACATCTATCTACTTTTGGGGAGGTGTTATGCCCAGACAGTAAGAGTGATGTAGTTTTGCTTCCATGATCTCAATGACTGTTTACTTAGTAGAAACCCAAGATCCTATATTATGGTCACATTATAGAAAAGTGGTGGGAAATGAGTGCAGAATGACAGCAGATAAATAGAAACACACACACACACACACACACACACACACACACACACACACACACACACACACACACACACACACACACACAAAATATCTGCCATCTTCATTTGACAGTTATTAGTAATAGTGATGCTGGAAGACAGCTGTACTGTGGTATCAACTATGTAATGAACTAAGACTGCTATGTGAAGTAGTGTTTCACCTAAAGGGAAATTTAGGCTAAAGCTATTAAACTGTTCTTCATTTCATTCCCATCCTCATGCCTTCGATGAGGAGTTCTTATCCAACGTACCTCCACTATTTACTTTAAGAGACAGCTAGACCTATATCAGTCATGAAATGGATACAGTAATAGAACACATAATAGACATACATGATTCACTAAAATAAAAAAAGTTTAGCAAAACACAGTTATTCCTACTATATGTATTGTCTATGCCTATTGCCTAATAACTTACTCAAACAAATAGGGTGAAGTTAATACTATCTTTCCATATGCATTTTATTTTATCCTGGAAGCAGGCTTTGAGTTTAATCATGAGTGCCCTTAAAGGTACTTCCCTAAATGAAGACAGCCTTCTGGATTTTAGGGCTGTGATGATCTGAGGTAGTGCCATCTGTGCCAGAGAAAGTAGGGCAGTGCAAGTGTAACATATGCCAGTATAGCTAGCTGGAGTTTGTAAAGAATTTTATATCATTTGACTATCATACTGATTTATATGCATGCTTG
This sequence comes from Protopterus annectens, assembly GCF_019279795.1. Classification (NCBI taxonomy): domain Eukaryota; kingdom Metazoa; phylum Chordata; order Ceratodontiformes; family Protopteridae; genus Protopterus; species Protopterus annectens. The sequence goes on from NC_056739.1 coordinate 284,766,942, forward strand.
TGTTAAACATGTAAAGTTGCTTGTGTTAAAAATGCATCAACAGTGGGACCTGCAGGACAGAAAGGAGATCTATATGTATGTCAAGAAGTAATATTATAACTGATTAAATGTATATGTTTTAACAGAGAGTTCTGGAAAGGAAGAAGTTAATCTCAGTCCAGGTAATTTTGAAAAGTAGGTTGAAAATTAAATGTGTTGGTTTAGGCCATAAAGATTTTATTTTACAAGTCTGATTGCAGCCAGAGACAAAATGGCTGGGTATCTTGCTGTATTGTCTGTAGGAGTGAACTAATTGCTACTTTAGAAGGGTGGAAGTTTTTGAAATTGTTTTATAGCTTTCAGATGCTGCAACAGACCTTAAAAAACATCTGGGTGTGTATTGTACCAGAGTCAGGTGACCAGATGTAATGCCTTTCTATACGCAGCAGAGAAAGGATTTTTTTTAGTTATTAATAAGAGGTATTCTGGAAATCCTGCAGCAACACTGTGCTTTTCAGAACCTGTCAGGAAAGATATATCACAGATATCTCACACGACCACTCACCACATCTTGCCTTGCTGTAGTAAATAACTTAACTAGGGAACAGTAATTATGTAGTCAGTCAGAAAAATTTAGTGAGATTAGTTAAGTATTGTTCTGGGGGTGGTCACGGTGGTCCAGCAGTTAGCATTGCCACCTCACAGCAAGATGTTCTCCAGTTCGATCCTCGGCTGGAGTGCCTTCTGTGCGGAGTCTGCATGTCCTTCCTGTGGTCACGTGAGTTTCCTCCGGGTACTCCGGTTTCCTCCACATCCCAAAGACATGCTGTAGGTGGATTGGACACTCTAATTTGACCCTAGGTGTGAGTGTGTGCATGTGTGTCCCTTCTGTGGAAGGTTGGGTGCCGGGCTGGCAACTCGACACTGTAAAACTCCACTGCCAATCATGAGCAGACAGGTGATCTGCTGTGGTGACCCCTAACTGGGAAAAGCTGAAAGAAGAAGAAGAAGTTAAGTATTGTTCTGGGTGACTCTATATAAGTGTGTTATTTTTTTTATATCTCCTGTGATTAAAATTCTGGTGTTTATTGCAACTAGATATTTAGTATTCTCATGCTTTCTATTTTATTACTTATTATTAAATTTTTCTATACCTTTCATTGTGGCTAGTCTTTTAGAGAATACTTTTAACATCTTAAGAGTACTTATGCTTATTTTAGTGACAATGTGGCCGCTCCTGAAAGCCTTACTGCTTTGGTCAAACTCTACCATTTGTATTAGTATTAATTGTACTCAATATAATTGGGTACCCTTGTAAGAGCCTTAGAGTAGCTGACTAGTGGAATCATAATTACCTTATAGTCTGGGCAGAGGGGGCACAGCTGGTAAATCTGTGCCAGCCTTTCTCAGGTGTGTATGTGTGTGTGTGTGTGTGTGTGTGTGTGTGTGTGTGTGTGTGTGTGTGTGTGTGTGTGTGTGTGTGTGTGTGTGTGTGTGTGTGTGTGTGTGTGCGTGTGTGCGTGTGTGCGTGTGTGTGTGTGTGTGTGTGTGTGTGAAGATCAAATATCCAAGTGTGTGTCAGCTACTTGGAACAGGGACACAGAGCTCCAAAGTGGTCAGTGTTGAGTCTTGCTTGGGGCCTGGAGAGAGAGAGTCCAATGCCAGATCTGGAGTCTGCTCCCTCTGTGCTCTTAAGGGAAATCATGCTTGGTGCAGACAGCTACATCTGAAAATACTGTGTGTATCCATTTTTTGTTCCTAGTGGCCATCCCTCACTGGTGTGAATGATGAGGAATGAGGCTGGTTGATTACTTGCCCAGAATAGGGACCGTCACAAGGGCAAACAGAAATTATTCCTGGAACTTAAACAATGGGGTATGTTAAGTGACAGAGGCAATTAGATTAGATCTAAATTTCTTGTAACATAATACACCACAAGTGCCTTTATGTACAATTATTTCTTCATTTGACTGTTAAAAGCCAATCTGACTGGTTGTAAACTGAAGCTGAATATAGCTAGACAGATTAGTTTGTCAACTACTTGCGGAATTCTGGAATGCAACACAGCTCATATATTCTGGGACTATTTCAAGAAAAGGTGCAATGTGTTGCACTACAAATTAACTACTGAAAGCATCAGATAACCAGCTTGGTAAGTTTTCAGCAGTGCCAGTTGTACCACATGCACTCTTATCGGGTCCACTTCACATGACTGAATCTCAAAATACTGAATTTCATTTGACTGAGACCACAATACCTAATTTTCAAAATACTGAAAACTCATTTGACTGAATCTCATTATACTGGAAGCTTACAATCCTGAATTTCAAAAAACTGAATTTTAAGCAATAGGTGTGATGTGTTTCCCTTCACCTGTGACTTGCTTGTGATAAAAAAACATTACTGTAACTTAAAATGCTGACTGGCAAAATACCAATAATAGCATAGAAAGCATTGTTGTAGTGTTTCTAGATGTTAGTATGTCTCCCAGCAGTAGTGGCAGTGTGCACAGTACTGTAAGGTAAGTAAAAGGTATATGCCCTTTTTCCCACTGTAGTGCAATCCTGGAGTTAGTAGATATATAGTTGGGGGTGTGGGGCTGCAGCCTCCCACATTGGGGGGGGTGTAGCTCCCCACATAATTTGTTTTTATATCGTCCAGTTTCTGTTAAGTGGGTAAGTAAGTAGTGTTTAAGTTTTGGAAAGAGTTAGTCATTGGTGTTGTAAGTGTGCATGCCTATGGCTTAAAATTCAGTATTTTTGAATTCAGGATTGTAAGCTGTCAGTATAATGAGATTCAGTCAAATGAGTTTTCAGTATTTTGAAAATTATGTATTGTGGTCTCAGTCAAATGAAATTCAGTATTTTGAGATTCAGTCATGTGAGGTAGTCCCCTCTTATCACAAGATATGCTGCTATTACAGGATGAGTGAATTCTACAATATTTCACATCAATTGTGGTTAAAGCAAAAGATAGTCAGGTCCTGCATAATGTAATTGAAATACAAGCATTGTCCATATTGTGCAAGGCAACTGCAAAGAACACATGGAAAAGGCAAACATTCAGACACACCTGTGCAGCAAGGTTTCATATGTTACTAATCACCAACTAGAGCACATATGCAAAGGAGCTTCACAGCCTAAATAAGAGTGTTAATTAAATACAGAGAATTATAATGCCCAAATACACTTAGTAAGGTCATTGTTTATCACTGGAGTACTTGAGGTCTACTGTAATATAGAAGCACTGCATGTATTCTCCCAGTCACACGACAAACATGCAAAAAAACTGATGCCACTGTCACAAAAATAGAGACACATGCATGCATGCACACACACACACACACACACACACACACACACACACACACACACACACACACACACACACACACTTTCCCATCATGTTCTCATCCCTCTCACCTTACAGTACAGCTGTACCTTTTTTTTTCAGAACAGCCACAGCATAACTACTTCTATAAATGCTTTAGGATTGCACTCATAGCAATGAATATTAATAGTGGCCAATGACATTGGCATGACTAAAATTCTGAGGGGGGGGTCACATACAGTACAAAGGCCAGATGAAATGAACATGAGCAGCAGTAAGAGAGTAAACAATGAGCATCCCACACATACATAACTTTGATTTATGATGCATGTTCCTATGTACAGGTACTAAGTAATGGCTTGCAGTGTATTCAACTAGTCATACAAACAGGTACAGAGTACTGCTTTCTGCAATCTCAATGTGTAATCCTTTCTTTTGAATGAAAAAGCTTAAAGAAGTACAATTTTTTGGTATCTTGGGTAATCAATACCACTCTGTTAATCAGCTAGAGGATGGACTTATTATAGATGATAACAAGCTTCACACTACCTGAAATGACAGGCACCTGTGATTCCTCCACCTCCCAAGCACCTCCTGTGTTACTTAACATATGAGCATGAAGGTTGCAAAGGTGCGCATCTTGATAGGTATTACTAGACATATAAACCAGGAGACCATTGAAATGTCTAACCCAGTTTCTGTAAATACCTCACTTACTCAAGAGTCACAGTCAGTAAATGAAGTCTGAGGAAATCAAACATACACTATAGCAAGCAGTTTATTCTCAGTTCACAGTCGTAATCTTCTGAGCAAATTACCATACTTTTTGCTGAAGACAACCTATTTTCTGAACATTTCAAGCAACATGGAACACCTCATGCGCAAAGCATGCAGTCTTTTTAGTCCTCTAGAGAACTACCACCAAACTCTTTTACAAGCACTTCTAGTTCTATGCAACATAAGGTGTGCCCCAATGCATTAAGAAAACAATCCCTTATTCTGAATACTTATAGTGCAGTGTAAGCTCTTGGGTGCACATACAAGTTTTATGATGTCCCTCTATAAACAGCCCCCTGTTATGCATGATTTCTGAACCTTTAAACATACCAGCACACAGTGCCACTCTACTATCAGGTGCTGTGTAGTGACCAGATCTGTTCATCAGTGCACTTAGCATTTCACAGTGCTGTGCATTGCACAAATGATTTTGAGTATTATATAATCAACATAGTAGACAAGATGCCCTCTGAAGAAAGTTTGTTTCACCATACAGAGTGCATCACTGATATATAAAGAGGAAGATAAAGAATCGTTGCACTGAGAAGCAATGTTATGAATGTGTAGGAACAGGGCAGGAACATATTTTGATGTCACAGAATGAGTCTTCAGTACCACAGTAATGGTTTGCACAGATATTAACATACCAGGCTGGAGCTGGATGACAGAGTTTCACATTATGTATTGTAGACTACTTTAAATGGAATATGATCGGTATGTATATAAGCATGAATGCAAGTGTTCACATAAGTCGAGTGCTTATCTCAGCTGAAGGAATGCTACCATGTTTAGTGTTCATCAGTCTGGGAATATTAACTGCTTACACTGTAGCAAACAGCACAGTGTATACTTTTTTATATATTTTATAAATATGACTACATGTAGCACAGGACATTCTTAAGAGAACATACCAAGGCCATAAAGTGTTATTCAGACTCAGCTTACTTACCCATTAAAACATTAGACAAACCCTTCTCTAATATAATATATTTTTCATCTTGCATAGTTGAAATAAATCCACTCCTCTTAATATTGAAGGAAAGTGTAACGGAGCAGAAGGAATAGTAATTCACTGTACTCTGCCTTTGTGGTAGACAAAACAGGATGACGTTTTTCAGATTTGCTCAGAAGAAATCTTTGATGCTCAACACTGAAGCCCAAATCATCCTCTATAATCTTGAATAAATATATTGGTCAGAAATCTAGATAAGACCACATCCCAATGGTATCATCAGGATTTTCAATTTTACAAGGGTGACACCAGTAAGAAAATACAGGTGGAGTATAACACTATACATATCACTACCAACCTTCAGTGGTGATCTGAAGTTCACAACCACTGGTGAGAACAGGTTGTTTTTCAACAGACCTTTAGTCACATGATATGCTGCTAGTGGGCATGCCTTTTCAAACCAAGTGATAGGCTTCACCAGAATTAGGACTTTGCAGTAGTTTAGGAAATGTCTTGCTTTAAAAGTGATTACAGGTGACTAATGTCTTCAGTGGATAGCCAGATATGTAGAAGGATACAATAAAGTATTTGAAACATACACTAGTGCTTAATTTAAGCTATTTAACTGCCCAGCTATTGACTTAGCTATGAATACTATGTTAAGCACCACAGAATATACCTGCACTTCATCTGACAACTTGTTTGATAACTTGTCCATAAAGTCAATAGGAACTCTACTTGTAGACTTTGTATATTCTGAGTAGACTTAGTTCTGCAGCATTAGTGTGCCTGATATTTTAATTTTTCTTCAGTACTACCATTTTTAGAAAACACTTTCTCTCTACTAGGATTCAGGATGGATAAGGTATCTGTAAGCAGCTGACAGAGGATAAGAATGTTATGAAACTCAGAAGGATAGTATGAGATAATAAAGTTCTTAATACTGAACGAATACAAGCTTGGTGCTTGGCAAAACAATACAACAAAAATTTAAGATGACTTACGATACAATTTCAACAAAACCAACAAAATGCTCTAAAAATTGAGGGTGTTTATTATACACTGACAACTGTGCAAATCATAGGAATGGCCTTAAAACACAGCAGAAGGCCAAAAAGGGAAGCACCCCCCCCCCAAGTCCTCAGATACTTGACGTCACCGAGTTAACCATCAAGAATCCTTGACTTGATTTAGTTCAGTTAATTATGTACAGAATGAAACCAATATTAATGAAGGCAATCAGGGGAAAACTGAGAAGAAACAAGACCAATTTTAAAGTGAAAAAAAAAATCAAAATCCTGTGACAAAATACAGTTTAGATGTAAACTTAGGAATAAATCTGACAGGACAAGAAGTTTTGTTTCCTTTCTTAAAGGGAAGCCTTCATCTGATCAGATCAAGACTTTAGTGAAAAAAAAATACTAGGGGGAATTTTTAGATCCAAACTTAAGTCCACTTTGGTAAAGTGATATAGTATTTTCTGATGATTATTTCAGTCCAACTTCAACTTCTGAAGACAAAAAGCAAGAGCATTAGGAAATCAGCTTCTCTTATGAAAGGATAACGGGGGGGGGGGTCAGATAAAAGGTCTTAAAAATGCCTCTTCATTTGTTGCATTAGTGATGCAAGCAATTTACTTCTTGTTGTTGGACATGCCATCATCCATGAAGGAGCATAGCCAGGTATGTGGAACTGTATGCCAGCCTGTACATAAATCAACTTTCAATATGTAACCCTTCCCCCTCCACACTCACCCTACCAGTATGAAAGAATACCTCAATACCACAGAATAAATACCTGAAACCAACATGCATTCTGAAAAAAGACTATTCAGTGAATTATATAAATACAATAAACCATGATACAAATTCTGACTTCAAAATGATAGTCACACAATTATTTTTTAAACATGAAATCTATGATAGATGCCTGAATACTTGGATATTTATTAGAGTAGTGTGGAATTGAATAGCAATCAACTATCCATCTCTGTGCCTTTCCTCTTTTCCACATAGCTGACACTTGAAAAGCTAATGCCTTTACTAAATGTATGAGTAGATATGAAATGTTTTCAAATTCCCAAGAAGAACAGATAAGCCCTACTTATCAAAAGAGACTTTGTAGATATTTATGGATCAGCTCCTTACATGAATGACAAAACTTGATAATCAAGTCCCAACACTGTTAAAAATAAATTCCAAACATCACTGTTTCACTTTTAACACATTTACAGGGGGTGAAATGCCCTGCACCTTGCTAGACCTTCTACTTAAATATTCACAAGCTCTGTGATCGCTGTACCATAGAGTATGGGGAATGCTGTTTAACTGACTTGCTAAATTGCACCTGTCATGGAAATAGCTAAGGTTTTGTCTACAGCTGCAGTCTTACTTGTGTACTTTTCAGATGGTTACATTTTTAGTCAATTTGAAATTCAGAGACATTTGCAAGGTATATGTATGTCTATCAACTAAGCTGTTGTAATCTTCTCTTCTTGTGCACATTGGTGATAATTTTGTATTATCACAAATTATACTAATAACACCAATGAGTCCATGATAAGCAATCTCAGGGACTCCCAGCAGTAAGAATATACTTTGTGGTGGTGTTTGTTATTCATAAGCATTGTTCTGTATACAGTAGAGGTGCGGAGTGAGCTTCAAGGATCAAGTGTACCCAATAATGACCGGTAAGTTTTTCCCTATTATTCCTTACATTACTCATACAGAGGGCAAAAATGAGCTTCACAGCATTCCCTTACGCAGCCTTTACAGCTATAAAAGTGCCTTCTAGCTGAAGTAAACAAAGAAAAAAAACATTAAAACAAAGTCTTAAATGCAAGTTTAAAAGCTACATATTTGTAATTTTTCTTAGTCAAGTGTCTTGTGTCATGATGCTTATTCCAATAATGGATCTGTACAATGTTAATAGTATAATCTGTTAATCAACAGTTTACAGTTCTTCCCACCAAACATCTGCCTCTATACATTGCACTATTACATAATTAAAATGAAATTTATATTAAGTTTATAGACACTGTACTGAAAAAAATGATGGTTATATGTTAACTTTGTCTAACTATGGTCACAAGATCAGAAGGTCCATCTGATCACAGCAGAAATAAAACAGGATGATGCTACAATACCTGTGGTACCAGGTGCACCCGAGGTTTTCCCAAAATACTACACTGTGTTTTACAGCTAGGTTAAGCCACTTCTCATCCCTTCATAATTATAAACTGTATCACAAAATGTTAAACTGCAGCTTATAGATTAGTCTATTTAAACTGGCTCCATATTATTTCCTCCCATAACATACTGCAGCAGAATGCTTCCTTTGGAAAGAGGATCTCATTTTAATCAGCAGTTCTTTTTTCACCTTAATTCAGACAATACTGGCAAACAGATTGCTTCCAGGCATTCAGACCATGTCAGTCCCACAAATTATTCAGCATCTGACACTGTCACATTAAAAAAAAAAAAAAAGTACTGCATCTCCAACTCCCAAAAAGTTTGTCTGGAAGTTTAAATAGACTAAATCTATAAGCTGCAGTAGCCAAGAAAAGCAGAATAAATGTAAGCCAAAAAAAGAATGAAAAATTATCTTCTTCTCAAGGCTGACAAATGAAGGTTATGTTTGGAAGCATATTGGGTCGAGGTTTAATAACGCTAATTTCCTTGCACTGTAATTTTTCTGTTCCCTGCTGTGTGCATCTCAAACACGAACCCCATCTTGACTCATTCCCATCTATTATCCCCAGCAGATCATCTGGGATGACAGAGGGACTAATTCATTTGATGAATACTAGCGGAAATAAAAATGAAGAAAACACTGAGGTTCTTTAGTGATACATTTATGATTTATTGCGGTTAGTTGTGATGTATTCTAGTCTCTTTCTCTGGAAAATGGGGGAAGGGGATAAATCAATGGAAATAATTTAAGACCTGCCCCATGACTGAAGAGGTAACTCCCTCCCAGCACCCCACCCGGATTTCTAAACAAGAATATCCAAAAATAACTATAATTTGATGAATGTTTCAGTCAATATGTTTTTTTTTTTTTGTTTGTTTTTATAAAGCTTGCAACAGCCTACAGCATTTGGTATCCTAAACAGTGATTCCATTTTCTTAAAAAAAAGGCTGTAAAATTAAACTGTAGAATGAGTTGTGCAGATAATTATCTTCAAAGCTTCAGGGTACAAATGTCTGATATGAAAAAATTCATCTACTGTTAATACGCTAACTAGAACCCCCGACCCAAACACACACACCCACCTCCTCAAATGTACACATGCACATTATCATGGGAGAACTATAGCATGAGAATCTGAGATTAATAAATCTACAGAGTCCCTTTGTCCCTGGCAAGGACACTTTACAGTAAACAAATTGCATGGCAATGGAATTGAAGCAGACTGGCATAATAGGCTGTCATGTTAAAGAAACAGTGTCACAAAACAATCATCTGCTACAAGCAGAACCAGCTGAGAGTTTCTAAGAAGCAAAGATATTGTGCAGCCACTGTCATTCAGCTTGATAAATCATTCAGAATGATAAGAAATGAACACTGTGATGTCATTCTGAATCAAAAGCAGTAGTCCGTTCTGTTTATATGACTGGAGTCTGAACAAATGGATGCAGAAAGTCTCTTGTAGAAATGGTGGCATGCATGTTAGCCATAACCTACATTGCATATGCTTTGCACAGTCTTCATTTTGCTCTCTCTAAAATACCTGCCCAAAGGGATTTTTTTAAGTTTATCTAGCACATACTTATCTGGTAAAGGGGAGGGAGACAAAACCAATCTTAAATGCTGCAAATGTACTACTGTTCGCCATCACATCTGTCTGCATGCCCATGCCAGTGAGAAGGGATACTGGCAACTATCAGGAAGGATTATTTCTCACATCAATATGTAAAAGCTGTAATCCCTACCCAACTGGATACAGATGGTGTCTGTAAGACTGTAGAGAATCAGTCAGAAGTGGAATTTGGAACTTTGAGTAAAGGATATGTCTTTGGTAGCAGACTGGGAGAAAAATCTTAATTTCTGTCATTCTGCTAAGCCATAATAGGTTCAAAGTATGCGCATTGATATAATGTAGGACAAAACATCTTAATTGTGTTCTAAAAAGGCCACTAAAGTAAAATTAAAGCATGAATATTTTTAATCAGTGCAATACTCATTTCTTATTTCCAAGTGGTTATCATTATTTTCTAGTTTATTCTATCACAATAAAGAATAATTCGGGTTACGTTGTTGTTAAGACTCTTCAAATACTTATTTTCCCTACAATGCAGTGAACTCCCCCGCACAGGAACAAGTTAATCTAAAACTATCCATTTAATCAAATCCCCAGTTTCCCATTCACAAATCCAAGTATTGTTTGAATAGTGTCGAAGTAGTACTTTTCTTTATGTGGAGTGGAAGGCTTCCACAGAAGAGGTACTTTCTATGACCCACACCTATAGCCACAAAATATCCTATTTATGAGACAAACAAGAGAGATCATTTGAGTGTGTGTGCATGCTGCCATTGGACTTCTGTGTAATTGTTCTGACAGCACAGGATCTGATGAGGCTCTATAAGTGAGGCAGAGGTAACCTCTTAGCGGCCTGTATGACACCAAGAAGAGGAACAATGCTTTGAAAGATTCTGCATAGCTTTTGTGATTTAGGCCCTTGTGTTATTTTTTTTTTTTTAAGTGGGAAAATATTGTAGCCACTCCATCTGAGACAAGTGTCTGAACAGGTCCATACCAAATGAGGCATTATATTTGGGGACTGGCCTGATGAAAGACAAGCATGTAGAATGATTAGATCTCTTTATCCAGGTTACATATGTTTAGATAAACACTGTGTGATAAAAATGGACTTCTTTACATTAGTGGGTACTTGGTGATAAAAGCACAGTTCATTGTGAATGTAGGTTACTATATTTATTTATTTATTTACTTCCAGTTTGATTACCGGGGAAGTCCACTGGGCCCTGGCCGGCCTTAGGCATAGGCCAACTAGGCGGCCGCCTAGGGCGCCAGTCTAGCAGGGGCACTTTTCCAGTATTTATTTGGTGTATGTAGACCAGGATGGGGGCACCAGGTAATGTGTTGGGGGAGTCATGGAGCCCTTTTACCTAGGGCACCAGTTGACCTAGGGCCGGTCCATTTCAGTGGAGGCCCGGGGAGAAAAGTTCCAGATGTACAAATACAAAATACAGAAATATAAAATATGAATGATACATTGAGGTGATCAGTTTGCACAATAGAAACATTCATTATTGCAACAAAGTCAAATACTACTTCACTAAGGTTATTCTAAAAGGTTATACAATCATAAGCTGTTCTTATAGGGTAATTTAAGACAAAGCATTATTTGAGCACATGAGCACATTCTTAGAAGGTTATACATTTGTAAAGGTATTCTTATAGAGTAGTTTGAGAAAATGCATTATATAAGCACGTAGAGAAGAGAGTTAAGAAATCTATTTACAATATTTACATGAAGTGGTATGAAGATAAGTATTTGGGACATTTTGAGTGCAATGCACTCCATGTGGTATGAATATGTACTTGGATAGTTTTTAGTTGGGGTGGACTAAAGGACAGCCTCACCTTTTTACACTCTAGATAGGATATTTGTGAGTTTTTTAATATTTTTAGGTAGGGTGAAAGCAGGTGCATTTCCACTTAGTGGACAGATGTTTGAAAAGCAGAGTTTTGAAATTTTCAGTGCTTGATATTGTTCTTAGAGAGGAAGGGAGAGAGTTTCAAGCCTTACCAATAGTGAAAGAGAGGAGAAGTTGGCCAGCAGGACTTTTAGGTTTGTAGATAGCAATCAGATTTTGATGTTCAGATCTGAGAGATCTCTTAGGGGTGTAGGAAGGAAAGATATTAGCTAGAGTAGGACAGTTAGATGGTTGAAATATAAGTTTGTGTGCTGTTGTGAGCTGCAGATAGGTTAGGTAGTTTGGTAGTTCTAGCCAATTTAGGGATTGAAGGGAAAGGCAATGATGGGTGGAGTTTTTACAGTTTGACGCAAATTTAGAGATTTTGTTATAGCAGCTTTCTAGTTTGGAGGTGCTGGAGTATGACAAGTTGGTTAAGAGAGGGGCTCCATAAAGTAAAGAGGGCAAAAGGTAGGTAGTGGCCAGAGTGTGCCTTGTGGTGAGAGAGAGAAAGCGATTATTCCTGTATAGCATGCTTAGTTTTTGATGTTTTTTTTTAAATATTTTGTTGAATGTGTATGTTGAACTTTAGGAATTCGTCAACTGTAACACCGAGGAGTTTTGCAGAGGGAACAACTTAAATAGTGGATTTAGAGTTGCTAAGGACTTTGAAAGTATCTTTATTGAAGGAGTAAGATTTTCTAGGGGAGAAGAGGAGAATTTTGGATTTGTTAGCATTAAGGGAGAGGTGTTTTTTATGCATCCAGTTTTCAGTGGTTAAGAAGGCAGCTTGGGTTTTGAGAAGCAGTTCAGAGCTGTTTGTGGCAGAGCAGACTATGGCTGAATCATCTGCGTATTGAATAATTTTGGCATCGGGGATAGCAGAATGAAAGTTATTAATAAAAATATTAAAGAGCATGGGTCCCAGGATGGATCCCTGTGGTACACCTGTTGGGGTGGGTAGGAAGGAGGAGATGGAGTTTCTCCATTTGACTGCCTGAGACCTATCAGATAAGTAGCTAGAGAGCCAGGATAGAGAATTAGGAGATAGATGCAGGTTTGATAGTTGAAGGAGAAGATGATTATGAGAAACAGTGTTGAAGGATTTAGAGAGATCAAGCAAGACAGTAGAGACCAGGTGACCTGAGTCTCGGGCTTGATTGATAGTTTCTAGGTAGGATAATAGAGCAGTAGAAGTGCTATGGCCAGAGCGAAAGCCATGTTGGGTAGGTGTTAGAAGATCGTTTTGGGTTAGAAAAGGCATAAGTTGGGAGTGGACACACTTTTCTAAGATTTTAGAGATAGGGGCGAAAGTTTGAGATGTTGGTGTTCTTGCCTCCTTTGTGCAGTGGAAGGATACAAGCTGAGTGCCATAATTTGGGGACGTAAGATTCGTTAATAGATCTGTTAATAATTATGCTGATCGGGAGTGCTATCCCATCTGCAGCACATTTTGGAAAGGAGGAGGGAATATTGTCAGGGGCATTAGAGCAGGGTTTAAGTTTAGATAGAAGTTTTTTTATGAAGTTAGTAGAGACAGATTTGAGCTCAAATCTAAGGGGAGGGTTATCGGAGGAATTGGAAGGAGAATGAAGGGGAACAGAAGGGATATTGGTAGGGAAGGTCTTAGTTAGGTCAGATATTGTTTGTAAGAAGAGTTAAATTCTGAGCATAATTCTTGGTCAGATTTATTTGGGTCAGGACTGGGATTATTTTTGGAACCAGGATTAAGGAGAGAGTTTACTGAGTTCCAGAATTTTTGGGGGTTGTTGTTATTGTTAGATTGGAGGTTGGAGTAATAGGATTTTTTGTCCTTGGTAATTTGTTGTTTTACTTGGTTATGTAGTTGCTTATATTGGAGCAAGGTGTTGGGCAGTTTGTTGTTTTGGAACAGTTTCCATAGTTTATCCCTTTGATGCATAATTTGTTTAGTAAGTTTAGATAACCAAGGAGCGGTATTTATTTTTACCCTTTTATTTCTGATAGGGGCGAGAGAGTTAAGTTTATCTAAGAAAACAGAGTTGAAGTAGTTGATAGCAGCATCAAGAGGGAGAGTTCTAAGTTCTTGCCAGTTCATTTGTTTAAATAGGTTTGAGAAGGTTGTAGGGTTGAAGTTACTAAGATTATGATAGGATGTATTGATGTTGGTGAGGGGAAGAGTTGGTAGTGCGATGAATGAAGGCTGGCAGGTGGTCACTAATGGTGTCTGGAATTGTTCCAGAATTAGTGATTTTGTTTGGATTGGAGACTAGGATCCAGTCAATAGATGAACCTGGGGGATTAGTTTTTTTGGGTCTAGTTATATGCTGGATTGTTTGGGTGAAGTTATAAAGGTTGATGGCAAGGGAGGGGGAGAGAGAGTTAATTTTATTCCAGTCAATATTTACATCACCTAAGATGTATGTTTCGTAGTTAACTTTAGTAGAAGTCCATTGGAGAATGTCTTCAAGGATGGGGATATTATTTCCAGGGGAGATATATAGGGCATAATACAGATATTTTTGTGTCTATTTAGTTTCAGTAGTCCAGCTGTAAGTTCAGTATTTTCATATTGAGGAACTGGAATTTGGAGGGGAATTACAGTTAGTGATTTAAAGTAAACTATGGCAGAGCCCCCACCTTTTTTATAGGTCGGTCATTTCTAATAATATGGTATCCAGGGGGAAGTATTTCTGAATCAGAAATATGGGGTTTACGCCAAGTCTCTGAAATGGCTAAGATGTCTGGTTGGTTGTGGGTTAACCAGGCCTGGAAGAGGTGGACTTTGTTATTGAGACTTTCGGAGTTCAGGGTGAGGCAAACAGATCCTGGACTATGAAGTGAATGATTTTCAGGATTACAAAGTAAGTATTTCTTACCAAGGGATACAGTTGTACATTTCTAGGCATTTAGTTTTAGTCCATGGTTTTTGACACCAGATATTTGTTTGGGAAAATACCCCTTGGAGGATTTCAGTGAAATCTGAAGAGTTTATAATGGCAAGAAGTTGGTCATCTGCAAACTTGATCAGCCATAAAGCCTTAACATCTACTATGACCTTTGAGAATTAAATGCCAAAGAAGAATGGCCAATGGCCCTAAGGTATACCACTAGTGAAAAATCTTTTGGAAGAGGTACAGCCACTGACCCTTTTTTTCCTGGGTTCTGTCTATGAACCAATTGATATCCAATAAATTACATATCAATGTACATTTAGCTGGGAGAGTTTATCTGAGACCAGCATGTGGGATGGTGTTAAAAGCTTTTGCAAGGTCTATATATGTAGTGTGTATTGATTTGTCATCATCCATTGCTTCTATAACTTTCTCAAAGTGATTGACCAGGTTAACTAAGAAGGATCTACCCTTAACAAATCAGAACTGGCTTGGGCCAAGACATTGTAGGCTACCTGTATCCTTATTAATTTCATAATTACTCTTTCCACAGCATTAAAGATGAGGCTGACCAGGATCCTGGGTCTGTTGACACCCTATTTTTGTGCAGCGGCATAACTGTTGTTGTCCTCCATTCAAACAGCATAAAGCCTGCCTGCAGGCATATATTGAATAACCACTATATGGGGTCTGAGAAGTCATGATTCAGTTTGACCAGTGGACAGCCTAGTAGGTTAAATAGCCCCAGAGAATTAATGTTCTTGGCATAGGATAGCACTTTGAAGACTTGTTCTTAGGATTTTTGAGAAAGTGTAAATGTACGTATCTGATATGGGATTCTGGGATGAGAGAAGGGGGTGAAGTTTGAACTAAATTGGTTTGCTAGTAGATTGGCTATGTCCTCTGGGTCTGATTATGTGATATCCTTTAATATTTGTTCTGCCTAGCACAGGACATTGTTTCAGAGATTTCTAACAGAGAAAAATAAGGCTCTGTGGTTATCCTTTGCCTGAGTGACTACTTTTACCTCATATCTGGCTTTGGCTGATTTGATTAGGTTCTAGAGTTCCTTGTTAAAATTACCCAACAGTGTTACTGGCATCTTTAGAGTTAAATTTATTTTTGATTGCATTTTTTTTCTGTTTTATTATAGAGCATTTCAGCTTAGGTTTCCTCCATAGTGGGTTCATTTTTAAATTTGGTATTATATTTACTTCGGAGAGGGGTAGATATTTCTTTGCAGCTATTTACGTAAGCAGAGAATTTTGCAGTTAAGGATACTGTATAAGCAGTAGGGTCATCATGATGAAAGCACTTTTGAATTTAGTCATTACTCAGTTTTAGCAGATTCACCTTAGCATAATCTGTGAATACCAATGTAATGAAATTTGATTCAGTCTTAAGGTAAATATGACTGAAACCTTTGTCCTATTTGACCTGGGAAGAAGTTAATATTGGTAGGAAGCAAATCTGCCCCATACTGGTAGGGATCGAGTCCATGATTTTATAACCACTGGTTGCATGTGGACTAATTGGTCCAGAGAGTTTGTAATAACAAAGCCAAGGAATTTTTAGGCATTCCAGGTTTGAATATGTGTAAGTCTCCCAGTTGATAAAGGGGCTGTTGAAGTTTCAAAGGAGAATAGTGTTTGGCTTAAAGCATGCAGACTCCATACTGGTTAGGTAGGAAGAATTGGCTGAAGGGAAAGAAGGGTTAGTTAATTATGATGTTAAGAATGTTGTTGTTGGTAGAAAGTTGGATGCGGAGGAGTTCCATGTTAACTTGTCTGACAAGTCTGGAAGTGAAATGTTTTTTTTTTTTTTTTTTTAATTTGGAGACACTACTGCCTTTAGTGCTTTCATCTAACATGTTGAACTTAATTGTGTGGTATGTATTGAAACCCTGCACTAATGAACTGCTCTCATTGGTCTAGAACCAGATCTCCATGAAAAAAAAAAATATATATATATATATCTCTTTTCCAGGGTAAGAAGTGCTTGAAGTAAGCAGAGGTGTTTAAGGCTCCTAGCATTGAGCAACAATACCTTTACGTTACCTGGATTCTGTTATGTTGGAAACCTTAAAAGACTGACATTGCTTAAAAAGGCACAATGGGGCTGGACAACGATTAAGCCAATACCAAAAGCCTTGGAGGGATAAATGTAATTCACTGGCAAATTAATTAGGAGTTACTGCCATCTCCTCCCAGGCTGATATATATTGTACCCCTCCTAGAATGACACCAGATGCTAGGCCAATTGTTCAAGTCAATAATCTTTTGTATGTATTAAGGAATCATTCTTGATGACTGTAGAATGCTGTTCAAGGCCATGTTCTTACCTTACTCAGACACATTCTGTGAGTTCCATCATGTTTCTCTTTATAGTCCAAGAAGGTACTTTCCAAATCATGTACAGCCACGTGCACTGTGACTGCTATATATGTATGTTTGGTTCAAGGAAATGAGAGCATATGTGATGTGCTGAATCCTGGCACCAGATAAGCAACTAAATCTGACAACCTCCTTGCATAGGCTGACGAGTGGCACATTGGTGTGTCTCACTATGGATAGAAATACGACTAGAATACTGGAATGTGTACAGGTTTGCCTTATGAGTTGTGTTCGTCTCACTCTTCAATGTATGTATCATGGTGGGTGCTGCCTGTGTTGTGTGTGTGAGGGTGCTGAAGACACTTTCTTCTTAGGATACATTTAGGAGGCCTTTGTGATTTATGTAGGTTACTTTTAAGAGAGCAGGTCTATGTATTGGGTCCGAGCCATTTGTGTGGCAGGTTAAATGTGGTACTGACAGCCTTCATGTTATTTGACTTTGCTTCATGTGAGAGCTTTACCTACACATCTCTCACACACTGCATCAGTTTTAAGTAATAGGTGGTTGTCAGTAAACAGGAAAAAATTGCTACATTGTCTCATGATCCCCATTAAAACCTAGCTAGCTTGCTACAGAGAAGCTTGCTAAGTGCAAATCCATGGTTCCGGGTGCTAACTAATGTGGTATGTAGGGAAAGTAGCACCTATGATATGCGCAGTGGATTACTGAAGCTGCTGTGTGTCTGGTAGTGGAAATAGAGCTGGCCCCAACACAACTCCACCCAGCTAGTAATCAATCATTTGCTCCTCGTCTCAGCAGAAGCAAGTGACTGACGCTAATCTCAAACTTCTTACAACGTACTGTTATTAAACCAGATGTTTCTGGGTTCAGGTAGATACCACAGATTGAAACTACAGTAGTTAGATGCAACAGAAATCAAAGCTGCAAGAAAGTCCAGAAGATTTTCTTATCAAAACTTAACAAGACCACTAAAAGTAGTCCCATACACCTACGCAGTCAGTGACCAGTAAGAATCAATGTCAGTCTGCTCCTTTTCTCACCAGGAGCAAGGCATTAACATTAGTCCTAAACTGGCACCTATAAAACCATTTTCAGGCTTTCCAGCAATTGGTAATCTCTAGGAAGGTTAAGAAATATTAAAACACTAGAATCCATAATCTACTGGGCATCTGAATCCCTTCCCCATATAACATTAATTTTAGGTGACTTCAACATTGACTGGACTTAAATAAACTCATGCCTTCTCACTTCTCATCTAAACCTACTCGGCTTCAATCAACTTATCCAAAGCCTAACTAAATTTAATAATAAATTAAAAATTAAATACCTTTTTGAGTGCAGACAGCCTGCATCCAGGACATTTACTTGATTCTCTACCTCATGGAGAATTCAAGCGCATTAGTGACAATGTTCATGACAGAACCACATTAGATGGGGAATTTAACATTGTTAAATGCAAGTTGGCGAAGAGCGGGTATTCTAACCAGGTGTTAAATAGGGCTGAGGAAAATGTGAGAAAGCAGATTGCTGGTCGGAGAGTATGGAGTCATGCAATATATCATGGGCATGGAGATTATCATAAAGTGGGCAAGGATTATATATTTTTTGTTAACAAATTTTCCCCTTTTTCAGCTACATTGAAGGTGTTAGTGCACAAGTTTTGCCATATTATACAGCAGGACGAGGAAGTGGGCAACATTTTTAAGGGCAGGGTTGTTTTTTCTCATAGTAGATTTCACAACCTGAAGGAATTATTGAACAGTACGATAAGTAGGATGGGGGTAAGTAGGATGGAAACTGGTTCTAACACAGTAGACACCTTTAGATGTGGAAGCTGCAAGGTGTGTGACAAAGTCAAGAACATTTCAGGTACTTTGATTAATGTAAAGAAGTTCATTGCCCTGGAATCTTACAATTGCAGTAGCAGTGGGGTTGTTTATGCCATTGGATGTGATTGTCTACCTGTAAAGTGGTATATAGGCCAAATTAAGAATGGTGAAAAAAAAGAATTATGGAGCATTTGGGGGATTTGAGGCATGTCAGGCTTAATAATCCTGTGGCCCGGCATTCCATGCTGTTCACAATGGTAACACTAGCAGCTTATTTTTTTTCTGTTTTAAAAAAACCTTATGCAGTACAAGGCATGGAATATGGGCGCATTTCGTTAAGGATGGGCTTAATATGGAGTTAGATTTACATGTATAGGATGAAATGTTTCAGTATGCATTATTTTATAAATGCATAGACATATAGGATAAATGATTTATATGTATAGGGTAAAATATTTAAATATTTAAGCATTTGTTAATCTAAAGATGTATAGGTACATTGGCATGAACTTCTTAAACTATTAAGTTAAATGCAATAGGAATGTAAGGGGTTGCATTTTAAAAGTTTTTTGATGCACTCTAAATGTTTCTGAACATTTTAATTGATCAGGATGCACTTTAGATTTAAAGTTACTTGACTCATTGATTAATTGATCAGCCATTGTAGGGCAAAATGTTTTAGTATTTGTTAATCTAGAGATGCATAAGTGCTTTTGTATTAACTTCTTAAATTATGTTAAATGTGATAGGAATGTAAGGGGTTGCAATTTATAGGTTTTAATGCACTTTGAATATTTCTGAAGCACTTTACTGCTCAGGTTGTACTTTAGATTTAAATTTTTTGACTCACTGATTAATTGATCAATTATTGTATAATGAATGTCCTGAAATGTATATAAAGTACATCATTCTTGTGCATGATTATGAATAAAATTCTCCAACCCAGTAAAATTAATACCTCGGCCCCTAACACTGACACATCTACAAACAACATTGCAACACAATTCAATGAATATTTTACCAACTCCATTTTAAAGCTTGCAAAAAACTCATTTCCTATAACCCTCCCAACCCTGCCTAATTCCTCAACCAACCATAACTATTTCTCCCTCCAACAAGTCCAGACCAGCACCATCTACAGATCCTTGGCCAAACTAAAACCCACTACCCTAGCAGCTGATAATCTCCCAGCAGAATACCTCTGGATCACAGCCAAGGCTATTTCATACCCAGTCTCTATAATTTTAAATAGGTCAATCTCCAAGCAACAAGTCCAACTCCTTTGGAAATTCCAGTCTCATATATAATACCTCTACACAAAGGAGGTGACTCAACCAAATTATCTAACTACTGCCCAATAGCCATATTATCCCCACTGTCAGAAATACTAGAGAAATGTATGCATTCCCAAATACTAAAATACTTTCCATCCAACAATCTCCTAGCTAAAACTCAACATGGGTTTCACCCAAGCCACAGCACCACCACTGCCATTATGAGCTTCACCAACCACATTAATCAACAGCCGAATGCAGGCAATTTGGTATCAACTGTCTTTTTGGATATCGCCAAAGCATTTGATACTGTGTCCCATAACAAGCAACTGACTTCTCTCTCAGAACTTAAACTAAATAACTCTGCGCTCCTATGGTTTAAGGACTATCTTTCAAACTGCAAGCAAGCCGTTAAGTGGCAGGGCTCTCTAACCTCCTTTCTTCCTGTTACCTTAGGTGTGCCCCAGGGATCTATACTCAGAACCCTGCTCTTCACAATATTCACCAAGAACCTTCACAAAGACACCCTCCATGCAAGATTAGTTCAAAACTCCAATGACTCTGCCTTAATCTGTTCAGCCTCCACACTCCAACACCTACAAACAACAATCCAAGAATCCTTCACAGCCATTGAAACCTGGTTATCAGACTCTCAATTAATTCTCAACCCCCAAAAAACCCAACTTATGCTCTTTCGTCCCTCCAAAGCTTAAGATCCCATTCTCACTTTTACAATTATTGCCTCTGACAAATGAAGTTTGGCAACAAACTAAGTTGTCCCGGGACATCTTCTTAGGGGGATTAGGTTAATATTAGGGCAGTTAAGTGGGTTGGGGAGGTGACAGGGTTAAGTGGAGGCAGGGATAGTGGTGAGGAAATGAGATAATGACGGGGAGGGGCTTAAGAGGTTTAGTCTAGTGTAGTTGGGTTAAGCAATCACATTTTGGTGTGAACTTGCTACAGCAGGTTCTCGTCCATGGCGACCTGCAGATTTTGGTGTCAGGTAGGCTTTGGAATGGTTGAGTGGATGAGGTGACTGATGCTCAGTACTAAGGGTTGGTAGTAGTGATGTCAGTACCAAGGGTTAGTTGTAGTGATAGATATCATTCATATAAGTAAAGGGTTGTTAAGTTATACTTGTGGTCAACTTTTGGGGAAAGCTATGCTTGTGGTCAACTGTCAGGAGGAGGAGGATGAGTTTTCCTGTGTTCCCCCACTGGCAGTCCTACAGTAATTCATCATTGCCAGCTCCTCTTCAATGTGCCCTGTTTGCTTTCGTGGGCTTGAGGTGCTAGGGTCAGTGGGAGGGCCAGTGCGCATGCTGTGGCTACTCGGTGCTTCTTTTGAGGTAATTTTCTTGTAAAGTAATTTTGTATATATTAAATAAAAATAAAAAAAAAAAACAAGCCTTGAAGTAGCGATGCAACTCCATCGCCTGTAATTTATGCTACCTATCCGCTCCTCCACACACACAGAGACAGCTGATTTTCTGTTGTTGATTGTTGGGTGAATGGGAGCTGTTTGGTGTCACATGGAAGGCTGCCTGGTTAACGGGAACTGTTTGGAGTCATATAGAGGGCTGGATGCGACCTTGCAGTTGTTTTTTTTTTTTTTCTACTGTCTTCCTGCTAGTCTCATGTGTTGTGCTATATGTGGTGATCAGGGGGATGTTGAATGTTTGCCTCTTGCGGGGCCTAAACAGGTACAATAGTGACAAGAGTGTCTACTGCTTATATGATCACAGCTTGTGTTTTGGGTGGAGGATTTTTCGGGGCTGTCTCTTATCAGGTTGTAGTCAGCAGAAGCAGTATTCCGGGGCAATGAGATGCCCGTGAGTGATGGTGGTTGATCACGCATGCACATAGCATGGTTATGGATGTAGGAGGCTTAAATATAGTTGCAGCTGCTTGGAAAGCTTATTCCATGTAATGATTGAGGATGTTAGTGAATAAAGGTGAGTGACTGAAAGTATATTCGAGTCAGGCCCCTCAATGGTTCAGAGTGTCTCAGGATGTCAGGATTTTGCCTCGCGACTTGGTCAGTTGTCATGAAGTTGTGGATGTCTGGCAGATTGGTGGCAAATTGTCTGAGAGTCGGGTTGGGGGATGATGGCAGGGATTTGGGTTTTTGGCTGCTGGCCCTTCGGAGAATTTAGGTTGTGCAGGGCCCGGGGTTCCAATACTGCCTAGTGTTTTGGGAGCAGTACCTGTGGATTGCCCTTGGATGGGCCTGTGCCCCAGTTGTGATCATGGCTTTGTCCAGAGTCATTCTCGATGAGAAGATGCAGAATTACTGCATATGACTACATGCAGCTGGACAGTAGGTCTCGTAGTAATGTGTGTCACGAGCCATGAAGCATCAGTGAATACCTCTCAAGGGGCGGAGGTGGAGCTGTTTAGACTCCATGTTTTAACAAAAAAAAAAAAAATGCATGTGTGTTAGCCCCTTTAGGTTTATAGGACCATGATTTAACAACTGTCACTAAGTTCTGGTAGGGCAGGGTGAGCAAAAAAAATAAAAAAAATTACTGCACCAGCATTTCACAAACAGTGTGCGGTCACAAGGCCTGGTATGATAACCACCTCAAGCAGTATTTAAATGGTAGTTTAGTCATTCAGAAGGTGGCTTGGCAATAATTTTGGTGACTTTGCCCCCCTCCTTTGTGATGTAATGGGTGCAGATGTGGGCAGTGGTTAGTGGCTGCCAAATGTTTTCAACAAGAGTCGGCGAATGGTTGGGTTAGGATCCCTTTGTGTTTTCTTGCGACTCTTCAAAAGTAATACAGTCTTCATACCTTTCAACTGTTTTAATTCTCCATACCTGTGGTATGGAAATACGGTTGAGGTTATAAACCTGTTACTCTATTAATTAGCTAAGTTTGGATAAGCGATATTTAAAGATCCTTTGTGGTTTACTTGTTCCATTGCTGGTAGCCTTGGGTAGAGGGTTTGCTGCAAGTGGCTGAGAGATTGTTATGCGTGGGGTTTCCGTATTTATATCACCCTTAACTAAGAATGCTGCAGATCTCAGTGTTAGTGGTGTACATACCAGTCTCAGAGAGGCTGCACTTGATGGGTCAATGAGTTTGTGGTCTAGGGCCATTTGTGGAGTTTCATTGCTGCACATTTGTTACAGCTGAACTGTTTTCATGGCTGCTTGAGGAAGTTGTGTGTGTGTGGGGGGGGGGGGGCATTCTGTTCAGCCATTTTTGTATTGGCATACTTATATTATGAGGGTTCTAGTGATATGCCTTGTATTGGTGCAGGCCTTCAAGAGGTTTTAGACATTTCGATGGGTTAAAGATTGTTATTAATTATCAATACATGGTGTAGAATCAGAACTCATTAACACTTCTCTAGGGTGTACTTTGGTTTGGAATATTACGCTTTTAGCAGCCACCCTAACAGCATAAGATGAAGGAAGGCGCATATCTTGTGTAAATAAGTGTTTAGTAAATGTACAGGTAGTAATGTTATGATTCTTGACTATTTACCATGGATATCAGTAAAAAATTACTAACACTGAGTTTATGGCGGGCCCTTTCAGTGTGGACCTTTTACGACCTCAACTGAGGTACTCCCCATAATGTGGTACACTGGAGAGATCTGGGGGGGGGGGAGTAGTTCACATTTTTAAGGGCTTGGGAAGTTTTAGCAGATGGGGTTTTCTGCACATCCATTTAGTTTGAGTGCTTTGGTCATACTATGCAAGGTGTAGCTAAGCGGTTACTGGGCTTCAGATTGTTACCTCTACTGAGAACATTCTTTCTAATGGGGGGTCAGCAATATTTTGTAAGCGCAGTAGTTAAGGGTCATTCAGTTGCAGTGCTGTATGGTAGTATGTCTCTTGGCTGCCCAAGAGTTTGTAGGGTGTCCAGGCAGTTGGGCATTGTTTCATCTGTCATATACCATTTTTCTTTGGTCAAATCACTGTAGGGTTCATGCACATGCTTACGGTACATGCTGCATGCCCATCAGAAGACTTGGGTTGGTGCAGGGCCTTTATTGGGTTTGTCCATTTGTTATACTTTATGGTGGCTAGTGTGGCAAACACTCCATTGTGAAAATAAATGTAAATAACTTAAAAATATAACAAAATAACAATGGAAAGACCAGGCAGGAAAACACAGTCACTGAATCCTCCATTAGAAAAGATAAAACGTGGTATTTATTGCAACAAATGGTAAGCGCTTTCGCAGTTAAGCTTCATCAGACCAAGTGCAAATACTATAAAGCACTCCATTTAAATACATAGTAAAAGCCAACATCCAATCACAGGAATACATTAACTGAAAACCAACATCCATTGAAACTAATAACCAACATTTAAAGATACATTGTTGGTCACAACTCTTAATAGTACTACATGAATGCACATCAAAATAAAAATATAAAATGCAAAATAATTTGCACTGTCATATAAAACATATAAAAAATAAAAAAAATAATGAAAAATAATAAAAAATAATTAATAGCAATCACTTCTGAAGTCTTCTCTTCTTTAATAAGGGCTTAATGGAAGCCCTCTCATTTAAACCTCTCCCTCTATCTGCACGAAGCATAATGATCCAGTAGGTCTCCCTGTGTTCTGTATGGGTAGTAATGTCACCTTCCTTAACACTAGGAAAGATGGTCTCAATAACCCTAAAACTAAACATATGGGACTCCCCAGCGTCCATAACATGTTTGGAAAGTGCATTATGTACTGACCCCTTCTTGATGTGATAAACATGTTCTCTCATCCTGTCATGCAACACCCTATTGGTCTTACCTACACAGAAGGAGTTGCAGATGACACACTCTGCTAAATAGACCACATGGGATGTCATGCAATTCGCATGAGCATGGAAAATAAACTCTCTACAGAGGTCAGGATGAGGAAAAGAGCTTTAAGTGTCTTATTGTTGTGATGGATAAGTCCCATTATTGTCAATCCATGACTTTAATGCTCGGTGACCGTAGCTTTTATAACAGGATCACCACTGAGGATGTACACAGGGTTATTTCATCTGTGTTTAATAGTTTATCTGATGTCTTTTCTGCTCATCTCATCACTGAGGAAGTATTTACTTTTTTAAAAGTAGCTAATCCCTTGATACCACTCATACAGGGTTTGCCGAAGATACATAAACA
Organism: Protopterus annectens; assembly: GCF_019279795.1. NCBI lineage: Eukaryota > Metazoa > Chordata > Ceratodontiformes > Protopteridae > Protopterus > Protopterus annectens. The sequence continues at coordinate 284,792,106 of NC_056739.1, forward strand.
TCTGACTGATCCACCAACGAGACCTATCGTGGCAGATGGGGGATGGGTCACAGAAGAAGACTTCAGAAGTGATTGCTATTTATTATTTTTTATTATTTTTTTTTTTTATATGTTTTATATGACAGTGCAAATTATTTTGCATTTTATATTTTTATTTTTATGTGCATTCATGTAGTACTATTAAGAGTTGTGACCAACAATGTATCTTTAAATGTTGGTTATTAGTTTCTATTGATGTTGGTTTTCAATTAATGTATTCCTGTGATTGGATGTTGGCTTTTACTATGTATTTAAATGGAGTGCTTTTTAGTATTTGTACTTGGTCTGATGAAGCTTAACTGTGAAAGCGCTTACCATTCATTGCAATAAATATCACGTTTTATCTTTTCTACTGGAGGATTCAGTGACTGTGTTTTCCTGCCTGGTCTTTCCATTGTGATTTTGTTATATTTTTAAGTTATAAGCTAGCTTAGGCCTATACAGTGTGCTAACTGAGGTGGTATGGAATCATAAGGTTACCCTGGTTTGTGGATATTGATAGGTTCCTTCATGTGTGGTGTTTACTTGTAATATACTCGACTGGTAGAAAATTTACATTAGGTATTTGAGAGGGTTATTGATATGCTAGGTAGAGTGCCTCATTTGGAGATGGAAGGTTAAGAGCTAGGCAAATGGTTATGGATATTGATAGGTCCCTTCATGTGGGGGTTAGGTTTTAACATACTGGTTGGGAAGTTACATTTATATTGGGTATTTGATAGGGTCATAGTAACCTAGCTTCAATTATTCCTGCTTTGTCATGCAGGACAGCTCCATTTACTCAGTGGCTATGGGGAGTTATGGAACTGATAATAAAATAAAAAAATAAATAAATAAAAATTAATTGAGCACCCACCCAGTCTATAGGGTTATTTCTTGTAGGGGTTATATTATGGCTGTGGGTATAAATTCATAGCATGGCAAATTAATGTTAATGGCTAATTTCTTCAGTGGCAGAGGTATAACTTTGGGGAGGAGCAGGTAGGATTAGGCTGTAAGCGAAACGGTGCTGAGTTAAGGCAAGCTAGTCCAGCAGGGAGGCATTTGATTATAGCTGCTTCGTCATAGATGTGTGGCAGTGTTGCATTCATTCCTGAGTTGACAGGATAGTTTGTTTTGCAGATGTCTTGAAAGGTGTGTTATGTCTTTTAGATGATTTTAATGTCTTTTTCTTTTTTACAGATGGGGTTTTTTGGAACACTGCTGCTATAAGTTGGAATAGGTGGGTATAAGGTAGTGCCTTTTCTTTACATATTAGAGGATTTATGCTTGTTTCTTTTCCTTTCAGATGGTGGTGTGCCAAGTACCAGTGGTGGCGATACACAAGGAATTCACAGTTGGTGGAAGCGGGGGTGAGCGAAGAAGTTACTCATGGGTAGCACAAGGTGGCAACAGTTACTGACTAAAATGGCTGAAGGACAGAAGGCATCATGCAGTGGCTTGAAAAGGGGATCTGAAAGGTAACGTTTTGATAGGACGGATGTTTTGCCACCGGAATGAAGCACAAGGTGGGGCCAGGTAATCACCTTATTAAGGTATATTAGAGCTCTGTGTTCTATTAGTGAGAGCTGAGTATTGCATTGGTATAGGGGGCAAGTAAGGAAGAGGTAGGTTGGGGGCCAAAGGGGAAACAGTTGGGGACAGTTTGTGGGGAGTGTGGGGAGGAGTACAGTCACAACATTCCTGTGTTACAACGGGGTGACAGTAATCCTACTTTATTTAGTTTCACTATGGTGTGTTTCAGTGATGGCATGGCAAAGGTGTTTATGACGGGATTCTAAGGTGCTTTACAGATGATGGGTACACCAAATGATGTTTGGCTTCACCTTTCCCTTTATGGGAAGTGGATTGAACAATTTTGGGTAGAAGGGAGGGGGAACAGCCTGGTCAGGCTGGTTGGCAGAGAAGAGGGATAGGCTTGCCCTCTTCTGTTCCCCCTCTGATGTCTGGATGTTCATTTCAAGAATCTGGGGAAAGGAAATTAATAGTTGGAGGAAGCTTGCTGGATAGATAAGCAAGCTGAGGTAAGGATGGTGCTTATTTGGTGGAAGGTATTTCAATGGATGGTGTATGAAGTGAGTTGGGACGCTGCTTTGTATGTAAAGTAAGGGAGAAGAGGTATGGACCCTGCTTGTTGGGCAGGGTGAGTAGGTACGTTGCCCTGATTAACATTGAAGTGAGATGGGACACTGCTTCATAAGTAAAGTAAGTGAATAGAGGTATGGACGCTGCTTACTAGGGCAGGGTGAGTAGGTACGCTGCCCTGATTAACATTACAAGGATGTTATGCTGTATTTAGAATCAACTATATCATGAATACTTGTAATTAATAAAGTTGGTGATCAAAGCTATGTTATGAAATTTAATAAAGGTCGTCAAATGTCATTTGGTGTGATGTGCATTATTGAAGGGGACGGGACAACTCACATATTGCAGAGGCTGCATATACAAGCTACTAGGTGTCGTCATCTATCAGAACCTGAAATTTGACAAACACATAGCTCAAACCATAACAAAAGTGCATAAAAAACTAGGGACACTCTATAGATGTGAACACTATTTGACCCCCAGTAGCAAATCTTTCATAGCTAGAACCCACCAACTCTCTACATTACTCTATGCATCCCCTTTTTAATTAACCTAAATAAATGCAACTTAAACAAACTATCTACTTGTTACAACAAGACAACGAAATTTGCTACTGATTCCTCCTACAGATCTCACCATTGCTTAGCCCTTCATAAATTTTCCTGGCTTGAATTACCAAACTTACTGACCTTAAACCAACTCACTCTAACTTCCCAAATTCTATACCAACCAAATAAAACCCCAGCCTTATATGGCTTAATTAACCACTACTCCAATAGCTGACTGCTAAGGTCCACCAACAAAGAGCTGGTTGAAGTTTACAAAAGCAGATACATCTCAGGAGACTCCCTTTATTCCTGCATTATTGCAAAAATGTGGAACTCTCCCTCATTTGAAATCATGACTCAGACAAGCAAAACTAGTTTCAAAAATCCACTAAAAGCCTACCTCACCAAGTCTTGGATATGTACTTGCTCTGACCCAGGGTAACTCTTTCAAACCCTCGCTCTGTCTCCAACACCCCCCTCTATCTAGAATCTCACCACAGCTTGCTATAGAATCAAACATATACAACTCCAGGTAATACAAACTATACCATACTTCATGAATATTATGTATTAAGTTTCTCTTCTGACAAATGCTGGTATTATGCATTAAATTACACTCCTGGTGAATGTTTTGCCTGTACTACTTATACTCTTGTGAGACTGTCTAGCAAATGTTGTATATTTCTTCTCTAAAATATTGTACATTGATGGTTTAACATAATGTATGGAGCTCTTCTCCTCGGCCCTCCTATGAAAATGGGAAACCTTGCCCAGTCGGACTTTGCCGGTAAACAACTGAAAAATAAATAAGATAATGCTTCTCTGCTCCTCAGAAAGAAATAAAAAACGGAATATGTGGAGTACATACCTCTCAACAGTGTAGGTTTTCACATAATGTCCTGATTTTTGCCTCATATTTCTGTTCTATTCCTCATAAGATGTGTGACTTTCTGGCAAATCACTGAGGGCCGAAGTCTCTAAATAATTAAATACATTTTGAGTTGCAGTCTTCATTCTTCATATTTGGAAAATGTATGCAAACACCACCCTTGTTATTCTAGCAACATTCTAAGTTTCTGAGAGCAATACTTAAAATCTATCCCTATTTCTGAGTCTTTGTTACCCCCATTGTTTTAGGCTTTGTCCAGATTTCTTCTTCTAAGAGATTGAGCGGTATGGTGGAGTATAGTTCATTTGGTACTTGAAATATCTTACCCTCCATAAATAAGGAATTTGATTTTGTGATGAGCATCATTTATCCTATATTACAGAGCAAACTATTTCCTATAATACATGCCAGAGCACATATAACATCACAACAAGTTGTATGAATCATGAAATCCCGCACTGTGTGGTCAGTGAAGAAGTGTTCTAGTAAGTGGATTAACAGAGCTCCCTAATGTTGCAGTGCATGTTTCATGTAGTACACAAACTAGACACTATGCATTCCATTTATCCATTTCTTCTGTGTTTCTTGTTACAGTAGTTTTTCTTCCTTAATTTTACTGAGCTACAATAATTGCAAAAGTTTCTTTGGAACATGGTTTTAAGTAGTTTACAAAGGTTTTTGTGAATGGGGTATCTTTGGAGAGGATTCCTGCTGCAGGCTGAGGTATATTTTTAATTCCAATTTTTTTTTACCTATTTTCATAGTGCAAAGTTTGTTATTTCCATAGTTTAGTTGTTTGCTTTAGTTGATTTAATTTTAATTAGTATAGCAGTCCATTTCCCTACTAATGTAATTTCCCAGCTGGCTAATTGCAATCAGTGTTTTCTTTTTCATGCAATTTATCTTTGCCCTTTGTAATAACAATTAGCTTTATTTTCTTACAGTTGATTATTTCTTAAGGGACTGTTTGCATATATTTCTGTGTACACAGGGTGTGAATCTGTCCAGAAATATAGTATATACTTTTCTATTCATTACTTCATTTAATTGAGTGTACTAAGATCGCAACTGGATTTAAGGGGGTTGCTTTAGGTAAGCCAGATTCTTTTTGGGTATGTCAGTGGTTTGCATGTTGCAATATGCACATTTTTACTTAAGTTTTTTTATCAGGCTGCATAAGTATGTCAGATTTGGGAGAACTTCTGTAGATTTATACTGACAATGTAAATAAACTACTGATTGCATGACAAAAGTGTGACTGGTGATGCACCAAGTAAGTAAGCACAAAAAGTTTTATATATATATATATATATATATATATATATATATATATATATATATATATATATATACACACACACACACACACACACACACACACACACACACACACACACACACACACACACATATACACACACACACGCATACATATAATGTGCAAAATATGACTGCCACACCCTTCAACTGGGTTATGGTGTAAGTATAGATAAGAATATATGGGGGGTGAGTCTGGTGCATGGGATGTGAACCAGTTTGTACTACAGGTTTAGAATACTAGTTTCACAAAAAGGAGCAAGGCTACAACAATTTAAGTTTCCCAACTGTAAAAACTCATTAAAGTATACCTCACAACTCATATCACATTTAAATTTATATTACAGTAGGGTTTATGTCACTGGCCTCAAATGTATAAGTTTCTGTTGAATACAGCTTTAGGTAGCTAATTCAGTTTTTTAAAAAAGAAGAATCTCAGGAGTGGTTTGTCCCCTTTTTTAATTTATTTAGTAAAGTACTTAAAGTTATACTTGGATTTTACATTTTCATTGTTTAGACAGAATTAACTTCAGTTTTCTAGTAATGCAGGAAATGTACAAGTTTTTGTCCTTTTAACATAATAAAGATGTTTTTATCACATTTTAATCTGTACCACTGCATTTAATTGGTCTGTATATGTGTGTGTGTGTGTGTGTGTGTGTGTGTGTGTGTGTGTGTGTGTGTGTGTGTGTGTGTATACATATATATATATATATATATATATATATATATATATATATATATATATATATACACACACACACACAGATACACACACAGACACACAAACATGTATGTATGTATGCATGCATGCAATATATATATATATATATATATATATATATATATATATATATATATATATATATATATATATATATATATATATATAAATCACATTTTCATTTATACTGTTTCATGCAGTATACATGTGTTTTTGTGAAAAATTGATTCTCTCAAGCCATTAACACAGTTTGCTCAATTCCTGTCTTCCCTTAAACCTCAAATCTTCTCCTGAACATTATTCTGCGTGTATTGTTCCCACAAATTCCATTAATTTTTATGAAATGTGACTTTTCCCTTTTCTAATGACCTTATCTTGAGATATGTTACCTTCTTCACAATATCTGCAGCTTCTCTGATGTTGTGAACAGATTGCGATTTCCTTTTTCTAGTAACTGTTTTTTTGGCAGCCAACATTAAACTTAATAAGGCCTTACTATGTCATGGCAATTCAAATCCTATATCCCACCTCAAAAAATAAATTTACCAGCCCACAACCTTTCCAAAAAAACATGTTCTCAGTAACCTCTGTTGCCCTCATCACACATCCAGTATTTGCTACCTACCTAAGGAAAATAATCTGGCTGGGGTATAACAATACCTATGCCAAAATGTTGATGTAATAATTGTAAACCTTCTGGACTTTTTTGCACACTTCTCCCCATTGTTCCATTGTAAATTGCCCTTCTATTCTCATTTCTCAATATGTTCTAAACACCTCTAATTGTTACACTTCTCATATAATATTTTATATGCCCCACCAATTATCTCTTTTTTTAATAGCAGCTTCAGCTATAGACTCCTCTAAAAACTAGCTAGCTAGCTGATCTTTCACTTAGGACTACCATATTCCTTTCTCTTTGCCTATACTCTTCTTAACCTCTGACAGGCAGTGTCTAACCTGTAGTTCAAAATTCTATTTAGCCTCATCCCACTTTAGTTACTTTTTTTCAGGTTATTAGCTCCCAGTACCTTGGTTCCTTTGCTGCATTTTTCTATACCCCTATACTTGCAGACAACCATTTATAACATCCCCTTTCTCCTTTTGTGTGCTGGCTTAGTTCTTACAATATTATTTTCTTCTTTATGAATAGAATATTCTTTATACTTATTTTCCTTAAAGACTTGCATCCAAACTATAGTCTCTTTCTCTTTCAAACTCCCACCACATTTCATCATCATCTTTCTCCACTTACATTCATAACCTTTTTTGAGTTATGCATACAAGCTTTAACTGTGCATCTCTGAAGCACCCCTTCAAATCAAGTAACCTTAAACCACCTTTATATAATGGGGACAATCAGCATATCCCACTTGACTCTCCCCTTCCAAAGAAATTCCTTCAAATGCTTATCATCCATAACGTCTCCTCTTGTTAACAGAAATATGCCTGAGTTTTATATGGGACTGAGGTGACTAAATTGTCAATGCTTGTATTTTACAAGCCATATCTACAGTCATCAGCTTCCAGTTTCCCAGTTTTATTTTTCACCTCTTATGCTTAGCTACCATAAAAGAATCCCTTTTAATTCATACATCTAAATATTTTACGTCTTCTCTGCTATGAGTATTGCTGAACCAATTCATGCATGGGAAAGTACGGTTGTGTAAGTAAAGTTACCATAGCAATATAAGTTTGAATGATTACGGCTGCAGTAGCCTTATCTATATGGATTATATCCAGCCAGCTTCCAGGTACCTTTCATGCAATCAAAGGGTCAGGCATCTCAAGCTGTTTTGACTAAAAGACAAGTGTGGCCATGAATCCCTTTACAGTTTTTCTACCAGCAGAGATAAGGAGACTGAGCCCTAAAGGACAATGTTAGGAGCAAAAAAATAAATGTCCACACAAAAAAACAAGGATGATGGAGGGAGAGAATGGCTACTGCAGCAGTGATCATTCAAAAATCTAATGTTATGGCAATTTTATGTACATAGCTATACTATGTTCATCATATTGATCACTGCTTCAGTAGTCTTAGACGTATGGGTAGATTACCTTAGCTACTTAGCTATTTTTGGGATGAGGAAGAGTAGTCCAGGAGCCCCTGAAGAATTGTCTTAGCAAAGCCTGATCTGGACCTAGATAAACAAATCAAGCTTATAATGCCTCAGAAAAGTATGTATAGAGGACCAAGTAGCAGCTTCTAAAATTCTTCAAGAATCCAACACATTCCAAAAAGACAAAGATGAAGCCAAGGCTCTGGTAGAGTGGACTTTGACCCTGTGAGGAATAGTTTTGTTGCGGTGAGTATAACAAAAGGCAATAGCCTTAGACAGCCATTGGGAAATAGTCTGTTTTCACAAATGTTGTCCCATTTTACATTCACAAGAAATGAAAATGTGATCCAAAGATTTGAAAGATTTACTTCTGTCAAGATAGTACCTAGTTGTCTGTGGACATCCAAGGTATGGAGAATCCTTTCTTCCTCATTTTTAAGTTCAGGAAAGAAAATTTGGAGCATAGCTTTGCTTAAAGCAAACTCTGATACCATTTTAGGCAACAAAACCCTGTTCCTATGGAAAACGAGACAGGGTAAACTCACCATAAGAGCTTGCAACTCAGATACTGTTCTTGCAGAGGTCAGATCAATCAGTAAAACTATTTTTCATGTTATGAACTTCAAGTCAGCCAAATTACTTGGTTCAAATGGAGTAATTTTTTGGTAGAAAAACTAACACTTAATATTCCAAGGAAAGGCCTATAGTTTACTTGGAGGTTTGTTGTGCAAAACACCTTTCAAAAACATTCTGACATGAAACTACAGTGAGAGAGAGGAGACAGAGATGCTGAAATGGCCTATATATGAACCTTGATTGATGGATAAGAAACACCAACAGTAATTCATGGAACTCATTAACAAAGACATTGGGAACCTCCAAACACTTGACCCAACACAGTTCAGCTTTGTTAAGGGCATATCATGCCTACTAAACCTGGTTGACTTCTTTGAGATAATCACCAAGGCCATAGACGAGGGAAAGGTGGTTCACACAGCCTACCTTGATCTCGCCAAGGCGTTCAACACCATTCCTCACTCGAGTATTATAGAAAAACTCACCAGCCTGAACATAAACCCCTACATCACAAGATGGGTTGCCAACTGGCTTACAGACAGAACTCACATGGTAAGAATAGTGGGCTCCAGGTCCGTCTCTAAACCAGTGACAAGTGGTGTCCCGCAAGGCTCGGTCCTGGGACCCCTACTGTTCGGCATATATTTCTCAGAAGTACAGGCAAACACAGGAGGACAATGGCTAACCAAGTTCGCTGATGACTGCAAACTGGGAGCCATAACTGACTGTCCGGCTGACACAGACATCCTTCAAAAAGGCCTTACTGAGACAGACACCTGGTGTCAAAGTCATGGCCTCAAGCTAAATGCCAAAAAATGCATAGTCATCCCATTTGGGAAAAACAAAACACCCACGAATTACCACATAGGTGGCAGCCTCATTAATACAGAATAGGTAATAAGAGATCTGGGACCCAGGTAGATAGTAATCTCTCCTTTGAAAATTATATTGCCAAAGTAGTTAGGAAATCCTTCTATGTGGTCCATCTAATTACTAAGGGGGTTGCATCTAGAAATAAAGAGGTTATAGTGCCCCTCTACTCGTCACTCATCAGACCCATCATAGAGTATAATGCCCCATTTGGGATGTACCTCACAAGACACTTCCAACAGCTGGAAAGACCACAAAAGCACCTCACCAAGAGGATTTCTGGCCTCAAACATATGTCGTATGCAGCCTGACTGAAAAAACTCCAGCTGTACTCAGTGGCATATCGCGTATTCAGAGGTGATCTCTGCCTGACTTACAAAGCCATGTCCAACTCAGAATTGATGGACATGCTCCACCTAAACTAATCCAAGTCACTGCGAGCCACGCACTCTAGTGAGCTAAACCTCACCACAACAATAAATAGAACATGCTGGAGGGATAGATTCTTGTCACAGAGACTCCCCATGCTTTGGAACAAAATTCCTAACTACATTAGACAGAGCCCCTCACTAACACTCTTTAAGAGAAGCTTTGACGAGTGGCTGGGTAACAGAAAATACACCCCTGGGATCACTTCATTGGCTCTGCTTGACAGAGGCTCAGTTAATTAATAAATGGGGCGGCAAAAGCTGACACACTCTGGCTAGGTTTAAAAATGCCCTCAGGCAGATAGCCTAGTACCTACCTATGAACCTATGAACCTATGTGTGAAGCAGTCAAGATAGAGTTTTAATTTTCTCTTTGTATCCCAACTTATGAAAGAGATTGCTCACCAAAGACAGAGATTCCTGGCACTTTGAAGAAGACTCTAAAAAGATAACCAGGTCATGAATATTGGAAAAATGTAGATACCCTGCAACCCGCAGTGAGATATATCTGGAGTTCTACACATTGTGAACATTCTTGTTACAATGGATAGTCCAAAGGGTAAGGCAGAAAACTGATATGTAACACAGACACACAAAACCTTGACAGACATCTGAAATCTGGATATATAGGGATGTGATAAGTATCTTTCAAGTTTAGTATTACCAGGAATATGAGAGTGGAAGAGGAGGCAACAGGTTGTGTAATGACAATTTTGAATTTGGGCACTTTCATAAATGTTTAGGGAAGAAAGATCCACTACTGGTCTCCAAGAATTTTATTTCTTTGGCACTAGGAACATCCTTAGATGAAGTTCATTCTCCACCTGGGAAGGAGAGGCTGGATCTTCCACTCCTTGTGACAGCATGGGATTAAGAACCAGTAGAAATTAATCTCATCTGAAGGAAGAGGAATGATCCCCTGGAAAGTAGGATTTTTTCCCCACTGTTATCTATAACCTTGATGAATGATTTTCTGAACTCATTTGTCTGAAACTAGCTGTTGTCAAAAAAAAATGGAGATTTAGACTTTCTGGAAGCAAAAAAAAAGGATCAGGGTGTTATGGGGTTGACAAGGTCTCTTAAAATAGTCATTCAGACGTGTTGACTGCTCTTAACTTTAGGAGGTTTGAGTTTCCTTTTTGGAACCCCCTTGCCATTTCTTCTTAAATGTCTGTTTACCTGTATTTTGTTGAGACTGTTTATTCTGTTTTTTTTTTTTGGCCAAAATTGGACTAGGAGGTAGAAAATCTCTTGAAAATTTTGGAAAAGAGGGCTGAAAATATTAAAGACTCCCTGGTTCAGTCAGACCCTTTCAACACACATTTTGATCACCAGTGCAGCAGAGGGACCAAACACTAAATCTATATCCAAGGCAGAATTTAAAATCTCATTTTATCATCTGGGAGGTTCTGAGAATACAGTCATGCAGACCTCCTCAAAACAGTACTAGTAGCCATAGCCCTGGAAGAGTCATACACATACACATTCAGCAAACAGTGAGTACTGACCTGCACAATAAAAGAAACCATGTTATTTAAAGCAGATTTTTCCTCAAAACAAGCTGCAGATAAAATTCCTCACACTTTAACAATATGTCAGAACAAACTAACATATGGACAGTTTAAAATTCTGGAAATTAAAGTTGCAGAAGTATACACTTTTCTCCCACATCTATCAATTATTTTCCCATCCTTATCAGAAAGAGTAGGATTGGAATCGACCAAGTGTTTACCAGAAGTGGGATCAACTAGAGCTATATCTGCAGGGTCAGGTTTGAGAATAGTGTATACAAATTTAAAAGACTGTGGAACTTTATACATATCATCTGCCTTTTTAGGAACAGCTGACTGTCAGGACAATTGAAGGCTGTAATACACACATCGTCTAAAACAGATGAAACAGGAGGAATGGGTGTAGAAACTGGAAAACCCTTCTCTAACTCCTCATAGTATTTTATGAGGGACTTTTTCCCACTGAAAACACTATCACATTCTAGCAATATTCTCAGAAAAAGAGAAATCACTGAAGGAAGAATCTAAAACTGAGATCTCCTCTGAGTTTGAATCAGAAATCTCAGGAAAACCTCTGTACCCATCCTTACATCCATCCTTGTATCTTCCTGTTCAGATTCAGAATCTTGATTCTCTGCAGGAAAAAAGTAATCTCTCTTTCTTTTATCAGAAACTACTTTACAAGGAAGATCAAGAGCCTTAATTAAACCCTGAGCCAGACTCAATAAACTACTCCAAACCAAAGAAAATTGAGGTGGAGTACATACATCTTGTTTTTTGTTTCTTTTGACATGAAAAGTGGGATCAACCATGTTACTAATGGCAACAGCTGCTTCCCGAGGGATAGGCACAGAATTCTGACACAACAGGGAAGCCTTAACTATTCTGTCTCCCAGGGCCAACAAGAGTGGCTTTCCCTTACCCACTGAGGGGACACTAACAGCTGCAGGGGACATGGCTAAACCTCCAGTCCGTAGTGGCTGTAGGTGCTACACCAGAGGTATTTGAGGAAAAGTTAAGTGGCTTGAGGTATAACAAAGCGACACAGCAGAGTCACCTACCTACAGCTAAGTCAAATTGCTAACCTGCTATTGTGGCAAAGACTATTTGCTTATTTTTTTCCTTTTGTGTTTGGATGAAGGACTGACTGTGGGACCAGTAGCCTTTTCCATGGTCAAGCCAAAAAGAAAGCGGTTTCTGGGGAAGACAAGTAGGAATTTTCCAGTAAACATTACCAATCTCCAAAAGTTCATATTTGTCAGCAAAACACACTAAAAAGCACTTTAAAACACTCTGCCAGCCCCACAAAAAGTAAAATAAACAATTTCTCAACAAAAAAATGTTTTCAGTTATAAATTACTTTTAAACTGCAGAAAGATTAGCGCTTCATTTAAAAGTACATTACTGTCTAGAGACAGTCCATTGAAAACACTTTAGTTCCAACTTTAAAATGACTTCCCGGAAGAGGAATGTGATAAGTTTTTCCCTAAAGGGAACTTTGCTATCCAGCAAAGGAAAGCACAAGCTGACCATCTATGCTCAAATGCCTCAGAGGGGCATACACTTCAACAGCAGTAATGTTCTGAAGGGCTTTGCGCCCAAACTTGTTTTCAGCTCAGCTCAAACTGCCTGACAGTTTGGATGCATGGAAGGTGCCCTGAAGATATTCAAGCTCATTGGCAGGATATGACCCTTATAGTCAAGTCTACTGCAGCAGTGATCAATAAAATGAACATCTTACCACTTAGCATTTGTATTATTTTAAGTTATTTTATATCACAAAAAGACGTTAAACTGACTCATGATGTTCCACAACACCAAAATGTCTTTCTGGATTCATGAAGTACAAAATATCTGCTATTAATGATATCTTTTCATGAGTCCTGTGCCAGTTATATCCCATAATTTGTGAGCTCCTTATTTTCTTTGCCTTACATGTAGAACAAATATCCCAGGAGAAAGAGAGCATCCCTGCCTGATTTCTCTGTTCAGACGTCTTTTCAGAGAGGAACTTCCCACCTTAATTCTTGCCTCCAACCCTTCATATATCTTTGCTTGTAAATTCTGTCATGGAACACAGATGCTGTCATGGACTTACTCATAAAATCTCAGCTGACTATCAAATGCTTTGTCTGTATGATGATTCAACAATAGTGGAGTTCTGCTTCAGTCTAGATCACCATTGTTCTATTTATATAGGTTCATAGGTCCATAGGTGTGCACTAGGCTAATGCACCTGGGGCTTATGTAAGCCTAGCCAATATGAATCACTAGTATCATGTCAAAAGATATTAGTTCCCATTACCTCTATCTAGCAGGGCAGCTGAGATGATCCCCGGGGTGAATTTTCCATTTCCCATCCACTCATCAAGATTTCTTTTGAAGAGGGACAGAGAGGAACTCTGCTTGATGGGGATGGGGAGTCTGTTCCAGAGCATGGGCAGTCTCTGGGTAAGGAACCTATCCCTCTAGCATGTTCTGTTTAATGTGGTAACAAGATTGAGGTTCCTGGAGCATGTGGCATGGAGGGATTTTTTTTTTTTTAGATGTAGCATGTCTAGCAGCTCTGGGTCAGAAATGGCTTTGTAGGTTAAGCAGAGATCGCCTCTAAGGAGGGTCTGTCAGTATAGGGCATGTGTTTGAGGCCTATAATCCTCTTGGGGGGGGGTATTTTCTGGCCTTTCCACGTGTTGCAGGTGTTTACTGAGGTACATGCCAAAAGGGGCATTGTATTCTATAATAGGTCTAATGAGGGACTAGTAGAGAGGGACGATGACCTATTTCTTCCTAGATGAGAAACCATTTGTGATAAGATGTGCCACATAAAAGGATTTTCTAACCACAGTGGCGATGTGGTTGTCAAAGGAGAGGCTGCTATCAACCTGTGTTCCCAGATCTCTTATTACACCTTCTGAGTTAAGTGCAACACCATTGATGTGGTAGTTCAAATATTTGTCACCCTTCCCCTCCAGAAAACCACACTGATCCATATCTATCCAATTTGTTAATACCTTTGCCATACTCTTAGCTAGTATATGCAAACACTTCATAATCATAGCTTAAAACTGAAATGGGTGTATACTGTATATGAAGCCAGATATGAAAAGTATTTACTTTCTTTGGGTAACAGACACACACACACACACACACACACACACACACACACACACACACACACACACACACACACACACACACACACACACACACACACACACACACACACACACACACACACACACACACACACACACACACACACACACACACACACACACACGCACACACACACACACACACACACACACACACACACACACACACACACACACACACACACACACACACACACACATGCATGCATATACCAAGGTGACCATTTTGTTACAGGACCTAAACTGAGACACTTGAGGGCCACCCTGGGAAGCCAGGTCTGCAATCCCATTCTCCTGGCCCCCATGGGAGTGGATATAGAGCCGTCATGTCGTCTCACACCAGGGACAGCAGGTTGACTTCCCATCCTTCACCCAGCACTGTGGGAATGCCACTCTATGAACAACACCACCCAGGATGTAAGAGGGCACATGCCAGGAGGCTCAAAGCGATGCACATTCTTTGCCACCTGGCACCATGGGGGAGAGACTGAGTATGCCACAAAAAGTGCAGAGATGGGGGGGACCCAGGGCCATCTCCCTTGTAAGTTTGAAAGCCCTAGGTGCAAGGCAAAGGGGAGAACCTGATGTCACAGAAGTCTGGATGAGGGACTGCCTGAGGTTTTGCAGCCCAGCAGAGTTCCATGAAGCTGTGAAGATCCCCTGACAGGCTCCAAGACCACATGTGACAGTGCATGATTTGGCAGCAGTCATGAGATATATAACCGTGGAAAAGAGCTGTCTCTCCTGGGTAGACGTGGAAGCCCAGAGGGGGTCCATCCTGATGGAGGTTTGGAAGGGAGAGAGAGGTGAAAAGTGATGGGACAGGACATCTCCCACCTGTGTGAGGGGGTGTGGGCCATGCCCCCTCTAGGATGGAAGCCTGGAAGGGGAAGAAAGGCTGATAGTGGCAGGGCTGGGTGAGATCCTGCCTGTGTGGGGGGGTCAGGCAGAGCTCCCCATAATGGTAGTCCTTAAGGGACCACTGGGGTGGACAGCATTGAAGCCTGAAGATCTCCTGCCTGGGTGAGTGGGGCCAGGCAGAGTTTCATATGATGGACATCCTTGAAGAAGTGCCAGGGTGGACAGAGGAGGGTCCTGGAGAGCTCCTGCCAAGGTGAAGGCATCCAGCTTCACCCAATAACCGACAGCACGACAACATCCTTGAAAAATCTCAAAATCTCCAGAGCTGCTCTGGATGAGAAAGCAGGGGGACTCCGAAGCCTTCATGAGAGTGAATCTGCCCCTCAGCAGCCAAGGAGCATTCCAGAGGGGTGGATGGGATCAGAGGGAAGCTCCCCTGTGAGGGTCTAAGGGCATGAGTGATCCAGCACAATTTACAGCCTGCAGGAGACATGGAGGCAGCTGAGTCCCCCGACATGGGCGGGCCACGGACAGGGAAGGTCTCTTGGCCAGGTCAAAGGGGAAGCCTGTAGGGTTCAACACTGACAGATGTCAGTAAGGGAGCACTTGGCAGATGGATGCATGGCCTGGAGAACATCTGCCTGGGTGATTGCAGTCAGCAGAGCCCCCCCCCATGATGGAAGTCCTTGAGGGAGTGACTGAATGGAAGGCTCCTGCCAGGGTAAAGGCATCTGGCCTTAACCCATACCCAATGGCATCCCCAAAAGATCACAAAGTCCTCAGAGCGGCTCAGGATGGGAAAACAAGGGGACTGGCTGCCCCAGGAAGCCAGGTCATCATTCAGACTTAGCGGGCTAATCTGGGACATTTCTGCATCCCAAAGACAATGTTTGGGATTCCAGGACAGAGACTTCCAAACCAGGACTGTCCTGGAAAAACTGGGACCGTTGGTCACCTTGGCATATACAAATACACAGGCACAGATTGCACACACACCAATAAATATAACAATAAGCTCCATGATACCTTTAGTTTATGCCCTTAATACTGTCACATTAAAATCCCATTTAAATGCACTAGATGAGCAAGTTATCTACCCAAACAGGTGTGTAAAATATCCATTTGCTACTAACTGATAACAGCAGCATACTTAGCAAGACAATGTGCTCTCAAAACCCAGACAGGTCTTGATCTATCCCTCAGTAACGTCTCTAGTCACTGTACTCTAGTTACAGAAATTGAGAAACTGCTGTCATAGGATCTGCTGTAAATCCATGTTGGCTAATGAAAGTCAATCATCTTTAATAATCCAATCAGTAAATAATCCAAGATGATAATCTATGTAACCCTCATTGCAATAACAAAATTGTTTTTTTTCTTTTTAATCATGTCTGCCCATACAATTTAAGGCTACAATACTTTGCTTGAGTATCCAGACAGACACATTACTAATGAAGGCTAGAATAATCATGCATTGATTCAGTTTTATTTTTAATTCTAACAGTTCTTTGTTATGCTGTTTAATGTTGTAAACCACAGGACAATCGGCAGCACAAAGTTTGTGGTGAAACAATCCCAAGTGTGAGCTTTACTTCTATAAACCAAAAAGGTAGTAGCTACAAAGGCAAACTTTTTATCACCCAGGTTGCAACATTCTTGCAGTTAGAGATGCAATGAGCATAGCAGTTTGCTTAATGGTATTGTGTGGGGGCCCTGCCTACACAAACACTTCTGAACGATTCAGTTCAAATATCATTTAAGACATTTAAATCTACACAAAAAATTATTTTACCTGGACACTTTCAATTGCCTCATCTAGACTTTTTTGTAATTAACCCCACATTGGATTCACCAGTCTTCTGTCCTTTATTAATTTGTTTTCAGGATATAAAAAGTGTTTAGTCAATTTACTGTGGTAAACATGCTGTTATATCAGCAAGAGACTTCTTTATCAAAAGCAAATTTCTCATTAAAATGTCTGCACATTTCTTCATTAAAATTATTTTCTTGTTAAGCAAAGCAATTATATCTTGTCTCTTATCTCCTTTTAGAGTGCTGATAAAATTCATCTAAGTAGCTTACTGTCTTGAAAACAAGCATGCAAAATCATCTATTCTGCTTTTCTCATATATATATATATATATATATATATATATATATATATATATATACATATGTATATATATTTTTTTCTGCAGACATGTAACTTAATGCCCATCATTCCTCCCAAATTTCTTATTCGGAACCACTTATTTGCTTTACCTGTGTTGTAGCCTTTTAAGCCTCTGTTCTCCACCTGCCAACATCTGAACTATATATGTTTTAATCCTATAATCCATATGCCTCAATATTCCAAATATCTAAATTTCCTCATTCCATGACTCAAAAATTGTAACAAACATAATAAAACTGGCCAATTAATTTCATGCCATAATACAAATTCTGTGCCATTGACTTCATACTCTTGGCTACCTAATATTCAGCAACTTCCTTACATTTGCGCAACTGTGTCTGGCTTACAAATTAGGCTACAATCTTAGCGTGTCCATATGCCTACATGTTGTGATTACTAGTAAAGCTCCTGATAATTGTGGAGAATCTTTACTTCTCCTGGTCCACAACTCGATAGCAGTCAATAAGAGTAGCAGTTCAGCATTTTCCATTTGAGGTAGCTTGTTTATGATATGCAACATACAGACAAACAGCCCCACACACAAACAGGCACATATTCAAATCCCTTGTGGCCATCCACCTTCACAAAAACTGGACAGGCAAATATGATGTTACCCACTTATTCTCATACACCCCTTATTAAACAGTCACCATCCTTCTAATCTTCAATGTGCCTTTTTACAACTGATGCTAAAGTTGTGATGTAATTTCATGCAGGATTGCTCTTCTAAACTGCTTCCTTTTCAGTTTTGCCTGCACTTATAGTACTCTGCCTCAAAAGTTTAATGGATTTATTAACCTATTTGCTAACCTATTTATCTATTGATATATTTATTAACCTGCAATTGTACTGCTGTGCTTTGATTCTAATTTAGCCACACTATTATTTCCATGTTTTCATCATATCAACTCTCATATAATTAACATTAAATTAATGTAGCTATTTATTCTGGAGTTATATCTTGATATCAGAATGAAAGCAGAACTTCCCATCTGGACATTTCTGATTAACAGATATAAAAAACATGCATGAATAATAAACAGTAATTTCAAATCTTCTTTCCTAGCATGCTTAACTCAGTCTGTGTTGTATAGTCTTTATTTGACAATGCATCTGTGACCGAATCTGCCTTTGTCTAAAACATACCAAAGGCTAAGCTAAGGTCACTACTTATAAGATGAGCTTTAAAAACATTCAGCTTAGTTCCAATATGTTGCTTAGGACAATGTTAAGTATAGTTTCACCTAGTAGGCTCAAACAAACTAGTTTATATGATGCAGGTAAAATGCTTCTATTTTGTCCATTCCCACTACCTAAACAAGTAAAAGAACTGGTGCCTTCCATAAACACCTGTTGTAAATACACTGAAGGCAAACCTGGAAAAGTATTGTTGTTGCCCTGGTAGAATTGACCGCAGAATGTATATCAAGTTGCATGTTGCCAACAGAATTTGTGTTACTGCTGTTCAACAATCATCCTGTTTAACAAAGGGCAGGACAATTTTTGATTATTGACACTCCATATCGCACATCTGTTGGTTGAACTATCTGGCCATAAGAAACATTTTATAATGTTTTATGTTGTCAACTATTCGCGTATCTTCAGTATAGTTGGTATGTTTAATAGTTTTAATTTCATTTAATACGCTGGTATAATTAGATAAGTAACGGTACAACAGCTTTAAGAAACTTGGCTCCAACTTCATTTAAATGTTCATGTGATAATTTTATTGCATAAAATGTTCACATGATTTAACTGTTTTATCTGATGAAGTCTAAACTTACTTGAATGAAAGTGCTTATCAGACTTTTATTATTTTATTACAATAACTTTTCAGTGTTTTTACAGCAGGAGTTTGCAGAGGGGATCAGTTTATTGCTCCAGTTCTTTTACTTGTTTCAGTTTGTTTTTTGGTACATCAGCCATTTTGATACTGTTTGTACAGAGATTACAGTATTGTTTGGACGGGTTCAGCTCAACCTAATAATACAATGTCTACCACCTAGGAACCTCATGCTTTCTTGCACCCACTTATGAAAGTAAGTTGATTACAACTCTAGGAGCCTCTACATATGCATAATATACAAAGTAAGGCTAAACATACAGATAGCTATCTAAACAGATCACAGTCCTCTAATCAAAACATGGATCAGTGTTGCCAGTATTTAAAATGAAAATGTGCAGTAACTCTTGTTCCCATTTTACTCAATAAAATCTAGCAAGTCCAATATTCATATCACTTTCCCAGTACATTGTTTCTTTCAGTAGCATAAGTACCATGAATATAAATGCTACAAGTAGCTCTGACATTTTATTTGCTGTCTGCCTAAATTTTCAGTAAACTAAATTTGCACTACACTGCTGAGGAAAGTCAAGTACTAGTGTATTAGTATCAAAGGAACTATGTAAAATTTTAGAAGGTGCATGGTGTGCACTCTGAAACGGTCCAGCAAAAATGGGCAATCTTTCTAGCAAGCCATTTTAAATAACTCCACCCAAATGTCAAGTTTTTTCTTTTGAAAAAGAATTTTCCTTCCCTGCAATTCAAGACTAAACATGTCACATACAGAAAAAAAATATTATTCCATTTGTTTTACGTCTTAATTTATTTCTCTTTGCCTTTCCTGCATTTGTCTCATCATCTGTTACATCACGAAGGATACTAAGAGTGGCAGAGTAATTAGGTTAGGTCACTTAATTCAACTAGACAGTCATTAAGAAAACAACGGCTCATTAAACAAGCAGCATTTAAATGTGCCTTTTCAGTCACAGATTGCCAACTTCACACCTCAGATAAATAGTGTAGCCTGGAGTCTAAACCAAAGCAAGTTTTTCAGGTTTACTTTTCAGATGCAAATGATCAAGAAAATGCAACTCAGTTTATATTTTTTTATTACAAAGTAGTTGTCTTCTCCTTTTATCAAATTAAGAATGTCACAAAGAAAAACATTTCAGCTTGCCCTTCTTATTTTTTGTCAGTATTTGAGTTTCTCTTTTTTGTACAATGTATTTTTGTATAAGTGCGTGTTTCTTCTGGTGTTTTGCTACAGCATTTTTGCATTGCATACAGTGGTTTTTGAAACAAGTGTGTGAGTTGAGACAGAAGTTTAACAACAAAGATTAATATTCTAGCTACAATATTAAAATCTGTAAACACAAATCATCTCAGCCCAAGTAACACCTATTAATCACTGGGGTCATGTTTCTCACACTTGAATACCAATCTACAAGTTGTTAATCTGAAAACAATTAACTTAGCTACATTTTTAAACCTGTAATTCAAACATCCATTGAAATGCTGCATCAGAGATGGCCAATAAAGAAAACCAAAGGAAATGATTAAAAATGCAGATTGATGCTGGCAGTTAAAAGCAAGCAGTCATGATAATGTTTTAAGTTGATGAGAGAAAAAACACCGTAAATGATCCATAGGGATTCTCTTGTATCTCTTTAAAATCACATTAGGAAATCGAAGACATTGACTGTAAAACAAAATTATGTTACCCGTGGCAGCCCCCTTTCAGGCCATTTTGGACTATAACAGTTTGGAAAATAAGCACTTACTTTGATACACAGACATTAGTAATACAAACAAATTCAAGACATGCTGGAAAACACTTGTTTTTCAGTTTTTTGAGTGCAGTTCTCCTTTAATGAAGATAATTCCACCTACTCAAAATATAGGTGACTTTTGCAACCAACAGTAACATCTTAGTTAATCTGTATGTCAGTATAATCCAGTCAAAAACCTGCCTATTTTGGCAAAACTTAAATGTCTTTTATATTTCAGGGAATGTACTAGATTTCATAAATTTTACCCAATCATTAATGCCAAAAATGAGATCCAGTTCTCTTTTTTCTGACATTTGCCTAAGAGTGAATGCTCACTTTGTAATGTTGTGCACCCTAGGAATACAAAGGCAAATCAGTTAAAACACTGTCCTTACCTTCCTCTCCCTAATTCCATCCTAGGTATTCACTAAATCCATTACAAACTGTAGTTATTTTTTAAAATAAACAAGAGTTTAGAGCAGGCCTCCTTTCAAACTCTTTTTACAAGCCAACTGACTTATTGCCTTAGTTTCATTAAATAATGGTTTATAAAATGTTGAACGCAAGATCATTTCATAGTCTTTTCTTCTTCTGTTATATTAACTGTCTTACATCCCGTCAACAACACCTTTGATTTGTCCTTGTCATAAACTATTTAAATCTGCATTCATAATTACACTCCTATTGTCAACACATCTCTGTAGTAAATCTGGTATATATATATATATATATATATATATATATATATATATATATATATATATATATATATATATATATATATATATATATATATATATATAAATATTATGAACTATTTGCCTGACCTATACAGTATACAAACAAGAACAGTGAATGTTTGACAATGTTAAACTCAGCAGAATGAACAAAACAATACATTTAATGTTAACTTACATGATAAATCCAAAGCCTGTACAATGAATTTATGGAGCAGACAAGCCACCCATACACTCCATGAGGGATGTTGCACAACCTCATTCCCTAAACACAAAACTATTCCAATTACAAAGTCAAAGAGGTTCAGAAAACAGGAAATGTACTTCTTTCTGGAAAAGCAACTATTTAGAAGTGCATTCATTCAAATTTGCTGGAAAAGCAGCATACTTCCTTTTCTATGAAGTTGAGTAACTTAGAATTGGAATATTGGTAGCAGGGAGTGAGGGTTCTCATCTTACATAAGCAGTACAACAGGTTCATAGAAGGTTACTAGTCAAACAGCCCAAGAGCCCTTACAAGCCCAGCCATGTTTATCCAGAGATAGTCTTTGGTTAGTTGAGCGACATTTAGGGAGAGTCTATGGTCAATATTGACTGCCTCTGTCCATGAAGGTCATGGGAACCACCGCTGGAGTGAATTTGTGGTCACCCATCCATTTATCTAGTTTGTATTTGAATAGGGTCAGGGAGGAGCTCTATTTCATGTGAACTGGGAGTTTATTCCAGAGGAGTGGCAGTCTCTGGGAGATGTAACTATCTCTCAAGCAAGTTCTGTTCATGTCACAGGCTAGGTTAAGATCCCTACAGAGAGTGACTCTTATGCCATTTGATTTGCGAATGTGGAGGATTTCCATGTAGACCAGGCACAGTTGACATCTTAGCAGCCTATAGGATACAGAGTACAGTGACAGGGCTTTTATATGTCTTGGTTTGGAAGCTCTGTATTTTATTGGTGAGAAACCTCTGGGGTCTCTCCAGTTTTTGCAGGTGTTTGGTGAGGTACATGCAAAAGGGAGTATTGTACTCAATTATTGGTCTGATGATGAGTACAATGGAGTTATAACCACCCTAGACCTGGATGCAATACCTTTACTTATAAGATGTGCTACATAGAAGGCTCTTCTCACTACTGTGGAAATGTGGTGGTTTAAGTTCAGATTGCTATCAACCTGTGTACCCAGATCTTGTACCACTGGGTTCAAACTTATGGGAGTTTGTCAACAGTGTAATTAATAGGGAATTCAGCTTTTCCAAGGGAATAATGATGCATTTTTTGCATCTAGCTTTAATCTGTGGCTTTGGCATATATCATTTGTCTGTGTTAGCTTATTCTGCAGTATGTTACGTCATTGGGTGACTCAGCAATTGCTCCCACTGTACAAACATCAGCAAACGTGGTCAGCCACGGACCATCTGTGTTTGCCTGGACATCTGAGAAATAAATTCCAAACAGTAAAGGGCCCATCAAAGATCCCTGTGGTACATCACTGATGACTGGTCTACTACTAGATGTGGAGTCACCAACTTTGATGGCATGTGTTCTGTCAGTGAGCCAATTGGATATCCATCTAGTAACGTAAGGGTTAATTCCCAGTTAGGAGAGTTTCTCTATAATATCTGAGTGGCAAATTGTGACAAATGCTTTGTCTCGATCAGTAGTTCACCTAGTTACCTCTTCAAGTCATCTAAACTTACATGTGGAATACACTATCACCCGCTAAAATAATTATTCTTACTAAAATCCATAACCCTTAATGAATCCACCTGTATTATTAAATTCCTCTTTTCTTTTGTTATGTAATTTTATCCTCCCACTGTCAAACATACACAATTTTTGATATTTTTTTATCCTCTAGTCTAACTGGGGATAAGTATTTTTTTCTTTCTCAGCAGACTCAGAATAATGTCAATATCCATGCCCTCCTCCCCATTGCCTTAAAGAACTGTATGCTTTTCAGTTTTAGAATCATTATGGTCCCTACACACCATTTCCAAACACTACCTTGTACACCAAACAGCACATATTCAACATCTACCACCCTCATCCTCCTTATCCTACTAGTGTCATTCTTTTTAGTTTTTTTTATTATTTTACTTTAAATTCAACTTCTCTGTTATGTTTGCAGTCTTGTTCCCTGTATACTCCCCATAGATAGGTAGAATGGTCAATTAAGGTTACTAGTCACCACCACTGCTATTTTCCAGGAGAAGATCCAGTCTCCTAGCTATCCAGGTAGTTTTCTTTTTACCACAGTTACTCACCATTAGGCCACTTTTAAACTAAAGAACCACTGTTCCAGTCTTCCAAGATACACTGATCACCTTAATTTCAGCTCTCCTAATGTGAAAAAAGAAACGGAGAAATAAGAGCCAGTGATATTGTCAGCTGGAGTAAAATTCAGTCACTGGCTAGAAAGTGCGCAATCTGGATTTCAGCAAAGAGGAGGAGAACCTGAAAGAAATAAACAAGAAATATAATACACTGGCCAGAAACAATCCTGCAGCTGTTCAACAAAAGGCAGCTCAAGCTTCAGCTTTGGTACAAGAGCTGGTTTCCAGTAATTTAGAGGAAAAAATAAATCAAACGTATTCAGAAGTGATTAAAATAAATGAAACAGTGAAGTAATATATCAACTCAAATAAAAGGATGGAAAAAATAAAATAAGGTTTAACTATTTAAATGAACTGATAAAACAGAAAAAACAGAGACTGAAATAAAGAAAAGAGCATGAGTATGAGACATCGCAAGAAGAGCTGTTGAAAAAAATAATTAAGTGTTAGAAGACAGTGCACAGAGAAAGCTTAAGATTTTCTGCTAAGCCAGAGAAACTGGAAAGAAAGGTTATCTACTTAGCATAAAAATAGATCCATGTTGTCCTATTTTCATCTGGTTCTACACATGGGATGTCATATCCAATTGGCTCTGACTTCAGCACTAATTCTGAATCTTCTCAGATCTAGGGCTCCGAGTCCCTCTCTACCCATAAATCCTTCCACTCTGCCTTAGTATCCCAGATTAGGTTTTCCCCACTAAAATAATCTATAGCAATTACATTAAAGACTAAACCTAGCATATGGGTAAAATGTAGGACTGGAAGGCAGTCTAAGGATTGTAAACAAACAGGCTGTATGAAAAAGCTATCAGGTCACCAGAAGCCATTTGTGGAAATTTGGAAGGGGACAGTAGGAATGCAGGTTGAACTGGGAGAAAATTAGAAAACATGGATCTACTGTTATGTTAAGTACATAACTTTTGTATCCAATATTGTTGATTTTCATCAGATTCAATGTATAGGACAGATTCCCCAGCTGTTTTACCTGGGTGTATCAATGAAGGACATTCCTGAGGATGGTAGAATCAAAGGAAGAATGTGATCTGGACTGTACATCCAATCTTTAATAAGACACAGAAGTCTGAACTGCTGATCAAGTCGCTGCAGCACAAATATCAATAGGTAGTTACTAGTAAAGGCTATCGACATGGTCACTGACTCTCTGGAGTGAACTTTAGGTTTAGATTGTAGGGATAGGCCCTTTTTATTGTAGAGAAAAGAAATGCAGTTGGATAACCAACTGCAAAGAGTAACCTTAGCAACTGCTTTGCCTAATTTGGGTCTTAAGAAGTAACAAACAATTGATCAGACTTTCTCAACTGCTTGGTCCTATGAAGATAGAACCTAGGTTGGTGATGAACATCCAGCAAATATAAAATTTATTCATCTTTTTTTGAGAATTTGGGGGAAAAGCCTAGCAGATTTACTGATTTAAATTAGTCACAGATGCCACCAGAGGAAGGAATAATATGTTAGCTCTCATGGAAACTTTGTCTTTATGGAATACCAGATAGGAAGGTTTGCAGTGAAGTCCCTGAGGCTCCAAAATCATTCTGGCTGATGTAACAGCTACTAGAAAAATTATTTTCCAAGAGAGGAATTTCAAATCAAGTGATGCAATTTATTCAAAAGGGAGTTGAGTTAATCAATGTAGCATGATAGTAATATCACAGGGTGGTACAGATCTCTGATATGTGGTTGCAGAAGAAAAGTTCCTTTAAAAAAAAAGCTTTAGAGACTCTTAAGTAAGCTACAAAATTTTCATTCTGCTATATCTGGAAATCTGAAAAAAGTGCCCATTTTACTTTAATAGTGGAATAACTAGAGTCACTATGGAAAAGTTTAGACAAGAATGCTATAGGTAAAAAAATGGGAGGAGAAAAAGAGTCTAAATCTTTTGAATAGCCCAAAAGGAAAATCTTTTAATTTGCTTTGGTAGATCTTCTTTGCAAATTGTATTTGATAGGCTGATATGATCTGTAGAGAAGCTGAGAGCCTGGCATCCCTGGCTAAGATTAAAACTGCAGGAACCAAGTTGTTAATTTTAAGGATCTCTGGTCCACAGGAGGCAATCATGATGGGTGTGTTAATAGGTTTGGATATGATCCAACATCCATAGTAGATGTACTAGAAGAGGCCACAGGAAGAGAAACCATGTTTGTCAGGGCCAGAAAGGATCAAGGAGGATCACTCTGACCTTGCATATTCTTGCTTTCTGAATAAGTTTGTTCATTAAAGGCAATGGGGTAAATGTTTAGAGGATACCTGAGGACCATTTGTGAACCAGAGCATCCCTCAGTGACTATGCTGTATAGGGATCAGGGCAAAGTAACTGCTGCACATGGTTAGGTAAGATGGAAAGAGATTGCAGCAAGGTTGGCCCCAGCGAGGAAAAATCAAGGTCATCACTGCTGGATTGAGGGACCACTCATGAGGCATTAAGATAGGTCCATTCAATTTGTCCACTAGCACATTGGATGTCCCCATATGTGTTACTGTCAGAAAGCAATGAGAAGACACTACTCATTGCTAATCTCAAATGGCCTTTCAACAAAGGGGATAGGAGCATCTCTCTCCCAGTTTGTTGATGTACCACACTAGTGCCATGCTGTCTAACTTTAATAAAAATTATACCCTTGGGGAGAATATCTTGTAATGCCTGCTGCACTAGGACTGTCCTCATCTCCAAGACACTGAAGTGAAAACTAAGCTCTGTATGTGACCATGTACCTTGGACTGTCCTCCCTTGAAAATGCTCCCCTCTTCACACTAGAAGGGAGCTCTCTGTGGTTACTACAGCCAGAGATGGATCCATTTGGAATGGGTGTCCATCTGTCACATAAGGAGATTTTCTTCACCAGGAGATGTGTTGTCTGCAGATATGAGTGCTGCAAATTAATGATTTGAGACCACTGCACAGCTAGAGTCAATTGAAGTACTCATATAAACTGTGGCTAGCAGAAACATTAAGTTTGCAGAGGCCATTAAACCTAGAAGTTGAAGAATCAACCTTGCTGCAGGAGAAGGGGGATGAAGTACTTGCATAGGTTGTGAAATGCACAGCGAGTGCTTTGAGGTAGGGAAGGCTGGCAATCTGTAGTACTGAATTCAGATGACATGCCAATAAATCTATCATGTTGTGGTTAGGTTGCTTTTGGGCTGGTTAACTGTTATCCCTAGATCTTGTATTAGGTAGAACAGAAAATCCAGATGATGCAATAGAGGATTCCTAGATGTAGCAGTTAGGAGCCAATGAGGGAGATAAGGGAAAACTTGTATCCCTAAGCAGGTCAAGATGCACTGCCACCACTGCCATTATCTTGATAAACACCCTGTGGACTGTGGGGAGACCAAAAGGCAGGGCTCTAATATGATATAGACTGGCTCACAGCCAGAAATGGAGGAATCTCTTTGATCACTTATCTATCTTCATATGATAGTATGCATCCTAGAAATCTATGGAGCATTTCTTACTGTCCTTCAGTAGATGCAAAATGGACTGAATTGTGACCATATGGAAATTTGTCTGTTTTACAAACTGCTTTAGATGACCCAGATCCATGGGTCCTCTGTTTTCTTGGGTACTAAGAACAACATAAATAGACTCAGGACTCTAATTTGTCTCTGGGGACTGGTTGGATGACTCTTGCTTAGCAGCTTTGAAACTTTGGCTGCTGTGAGTTCCCACTGACTGGGTGGATCATCAGGAACTTTTATTTTTATTAGAAAAAAAAGGGAAATGGGAATCGAATAGCCTCTGGAAATTATGATTATCACCCAAGAATCTGTAATATTTTGCCAGGTGTACAGGTCCCAGGCTAAGTGTCCCTGACTGCCTCCAGAGTACAGAAGTTGGGCAAACCTCAAAGAGTGCTAATAGAACTTCTCAGAAAAGGGACCTTGAAAGCTTTGGTTGTGCTGTCACTTCTGCCTCTAGTCTTATATTTTTGATTCACTTTCTTTTTTCTCTCTCTTTTACTTTTTACTTGTCTTTGGGTCTGTTCTAGTCTTGATTCCCAGCTGGGGAAGCAGCATTGGAGGATGTAGAATCAGCAGGAATAGAAGACTCTGTCTGTGGAGGGAGGAGGCCCTTGACTGTGAGCTTTTCTCACCTGGTCTGAAAGAAGGCACAGGCTTGGCAATCAGTAATGTGGTGCTCAACCCCCAAACAGTACACAAACAATGCATGGGGATCCTGAGAAGGAAGTTTGTGACCACAGTCAGTGCACTTTTTGAATAGTCTTGACTATCCCACATGACTAAGCTGTCTAGTTAAGGAGCTATGATCAACCAGAATAAAGGCACACTGGAAATATAACATCACACCACATAGAATTGCTATCAATTCTTATTAGAAAATCACACTCTAAGCTATGTATTAAGATTACAACTATGAACACACAAAAATGTAAAAAACTATACTAACTAGTATTATTACTACTATCCTTACTACCTAAGCTTTATCTGAAAAACTAATCCTGGAACACACATCCACACACACTTATGCTAATTCTAAATAGCTAAACCTTAAGAGACAAGTCCCTCAGTAGGGAGAAAGAGAAAAAAGGAGTTATAATTCAAAGGATATAACACTTGTCGTACAGTCATCATAAAATTCAGCTGAAAGTCTTTAGGTGGCAAACAAGATTTGGGCTACTAAGTTGGATTGGAGGGAATTATGGGTAGGGAATGAGTCAGAGTCCTGGATCAGAGAAGCTTTATAATTAGTGCCAAGGTCAGATCTTATTGGGTCAGGCAACCCATGTGTTGAACAGACAACATTGGATTAGAGGATAAATTGTATGAAAGCACAAATAAGCAACTGGGCAGGCCTTCCACAGCAGGATTTATTAACTGAAAAAGCATAGACTGCATGCTCCAAACCTACCCATGAGAAAGCAGCCAAGACCTGTATTAGCAAAGATGCAGTCATACCAGCAGAAATTTGATTCTAACAAATCTGTGGCATCAAAAATTGAAAACAGCAGAGTATTTGTGAAAAATTCTTATTCACAATATAGCAGCAGAAGAGGAGCATTTATTCCAGCAATCAGGGAATTTGGGAAACAGGTGTTAAATTCAAACTGCTGTATCCAGCTGTCTTTAGAATATTTTTTCCTGGAGGATCAAAGCAATTCTTTTTCATGCAGAACAGGGTAAGGAGGAAATAAA